>NC_138182.1:107582670-107799670 GCF_964194105.1 Spermophilus citellus
TCCTCTCACAGGGAATTAAAATTACATATATTCTGCAATCTTTTCACCTCATGATATGCATACAGTATTATAGCATATGGGTGAGGGATAAAGCATAGTCGAAGCAATTATTTGTGGGTTTTGTTTTCTTGGGTAATCCAACACATATTGAGACTTTTAAAGACTGTCAAATTCACATACTGTGCATTTCTTTAGCTTCCTGATTATTTCCATGGGGACAATCTTGCTAGTGTACTGCTATGGTCACCTTCTCAAAAAGGACCATTAAAATAATTTCAATCTCTCAGAAACTGATATAGATGTGAATTACAATGAAAATGAATTACTAAAGTTAAGTGGAAAACCCCACAAAAATATACACAAACCAGTTCAATTTTGTTATATAGCATCTAATAGATATGAAATTAATTTGTCAAAATATTCAAAATATTTCCAAATACTTTCAACTTGGACACAGATCCATCTGTTTGGTTTGCACTGGTCTCACCATGACTTTAATTTGTACTTCAGTGATAGTTTAGCTACTTAAAATTTTTTTCCATATGCTTATTGGATACTAATGAACCTTCTATTATTAACTGTTTGTTCAAGTTGCTTGTAATTTTTTAAATGTCACCTCATTGAGTTCTAAGTGTTCTGGATTCAAATACTATGTAAGGTACATACGTTGTAAATAATTTTTCCAAATCTTTGGCTTGTCTATTTTTACTTTCTTACTGGTACCTTTTAGAGGATGGAACTTATAAATTTTGTTGATTTCTAATTGTCTAATTTAGAAATTAGACAAGAAATCTCGAAATAGCTATTCATGATAAAATGCTTCAGTAGATCATCATAACAGGGGAAATTTCTTAACTTGATAAAGGGAATATATGAAGAATCTTCTCTAATATCATACATAATTGAATGACCTAATTAACACTTTACACCTAATAATTACAATAATTCATGTTGATTTTTATAAGAGTTATTCTTATTAAAAATTTAAATGCCAATATAATAAAATGGGGGAAATGATGGTCACTTTTTACAAGTGATTCTAGAAAAATATTGACATTATGTATGGTGAAACATTTTTTTTTTTATTTCACAAAGTTTACCTACTTTGAAATGAATTATAGACCTATATCCAGAATCTAAAATCATATCATTCTAGATGAAAATGTAAGAGAAAATACTTTAGGTCTTGCATTTGGTAAACATTTCTTAGGTTTAATACACATACACACACACACACACACACACACACACAAAATGGAAACTTAAAACTTTCCTATGCAGAAAGCCAACAATAGAACTGTCTCCTGTTTAAAAAATTATTTAGGGTTTGGAAGAAACACAAAAGAGTACCTGAGATTATGGAAATGGTTTAATTTCTAAGAAGAGGTCTTATGGCACAACTGTCAACTTATGGTACTTTCATATGTATGTTTCTATCCTAATGAGAGAGAGAGATCATGTCTATGGCAATAACCTGATTGAGAGTTGAAAAATTATTGGGATTTTGTAAATATTTGAAAATTAAATTCTTAAATCAGTTCTTGACTCCATCAAATTTTAATCAAGATACCAATCTCATTTTTTTGACAGCCTTTCTTGTTGAAATGTAAGTCACATGCAGATTTAATTTCCCAAATAAAGAGTGAGCAACAAAAGATGAGATTTTCAGGTGTTGTTGATGTTGTTGTTGTTACTGTTATCTAAAACTCTTGTCTTCATCCTTCTTTACTTTGTTTCTTAACTTTCACTTAACACTTGTAGGGCATTCATACTTACTTTATTTTTAGTGCTTTTGAAGAACTCTAATTTTATGAAAACAGAGAGGTGCAAGAGTTATGACCCTTAGTTCTAGTGTCTAAAATATAGTCTACTTGAAAGAACACATAACATCTCTCAAATGATAGATTTTTTTTTCCCCCTAAAGCTGGGTTTGTTTGATTTCCAGCTGAGTACTTCAAGTGGATCAGAGAGCAGACAAATTAATTGGTGCTTCTCTGAACCAAATAGCAGTGCCTATGGCTAGTTGCCCTTCCCAGATCATTGTGGTATTGAGCCCTATGATGCTATTATGTGAGTGTTCTCTGGTGGTGGCTGTCCTGGGTCATAACCTGATTTTGATAGCAACAATCATTGATTCTTCAAAAGTCAAGATTCAGACCTCATGTATTCTCTGACATTGATGCATGACTGAAGAAAGGCTTCAGAGAATAGTTATAAAAGAATTCTCACTTTTAATAGTAGTGGTTTTGGAGCTCAGATATTTTGAAATGAGATTGAAACAATAAACACAAATTGAGAAGGGGATGTTAGGAAAATGTTACCATGTTTTACATGAAAATAAATGGAAATTCCAGGTGATCTTTATTACTGGGGTACCCAAGTATAAAAGTAAGACTAAGGTGACATGAACATTAACATGACAGTACTTTTAAGATTTCTCCACAGCCAGCCATTTAAAAATATTAGACATTTCTCAAAAAATTGGTGCAGTTCTAGAAACTTTATGAGTTTCTTGACAGTAAGATAGCAAGAGGAGGAAGCACTTTTGTGATATCTGCTCTGCACTAACATCTTCTAAGAAAGCTACTCCATTCCTCATTAGAGTTGGCCTTTGGAACAACTATTAATTCTTCCTTAGATAAAAACATCATGGGTTCTCTGATTTAAATAATGGCCAAAGAACTTAAAATAGACTTCTCCAAAGAAGATATGCAAATAACCAACAAGTATACAAAAATATAGTCAATGTCAATAACCACAGGTTAAATTCATGTCTTAGTCAATATGAAAAATAGAATAGAGTGTTCTCAAAAAACAAAAAAATATCATATTATTCAGAACTCTTATGTGTATAACAAGAAAGATCTCAAAACAATAGTTTTAATGAGATATTTACATACTCATTTTGTTCCATTATTCACAATAGCCAAGAGATAAAAGCCACCCAAATATCCATTGATGGATAACTGTATAAATAAAATGTAGTATATCTGAGAAATTGATTATTTCCTGAGCTTAAAAGGAAGGAAATCTTTCAGATGCTGCAATATGGATGAGATTCCAGGACAATAAATAAGTCAAACATTATATAATTCCCCTATACAAAGAGTCTAATATAGTCAAAATCATAGAATCAGAAAGTACGTCACTGTGAATATATCTACTAGTAAAGTAAACACATAAGATGCTTAAAATGATAAATTTATGCTAAAGGTTTTTTTTTTTTTACCAGAATAAAAAATATCAAAGGGCAATAAAATTTATAATAAATTAAACTTAGGAAACATTTGAAGAGTTTAAAAAGAATTAGATAATCAACAAGAATATAGAATTATATACCTTTATATTTAATTATGATGAAAGTTGACTCAAACACATGGAGAAATATGTAAATTTGCTCTTTAAAGTTCTCTAGGAAATAGTGCTAGGGTTTGGACTTCTACTGTCCCTCAAAGGTCTGTGTGATGAGAAACTGGTGGAATCTTGGGGATGTGAGGCCTAATGGTAGGCCTGTGAGTCATTGGAGGCATGCCATTGAAGTGCTTCAAAGGTCATGCTTCCTTCCTTTCTCCCTTAGGCTGCCTGACCCATGAGGTATTCATTTAGCTTTTCCACATGCTCTCTCCATACAACAGGCATAAAAGCAACTAGTTCACCTGATCATGCAACCTTCGAAGTCATGAGACAAAACAAACTTCTCTATTTGCAAGCTGATAATTTCAAATATTTGTTATAGTAACAGAGAGATGATTGGCACATATAATATTTAATGAATTTTATCTTTACCCTTTATCAACTCCCCTATGTCTGAATTTGGTCACTCTTAGTCTTTCCTTCATCAAAATGTCCTACTTCACTCTGGATACTGCTACTAAGATTGGTGGACTTACCACAACTAAAATGTTCTGCTTCCATTCTCCTTTTCCACTTTACCCCAAGGAAGACCTTATTTAATTTATTTTTGAATTATTAGGAGTATTTCATATGTGAAGGCCTTGAATTCTAACACATGTACAGGTATGAACAGCTTGGCTGAGTTACATAAAGAAACCTTTTCTTTTTGAAATGAAACTTCAAAATAACCAACTAATAACCTAAGTAAACTAAAACCAAGACCATGAGAGAGGTATAATTAGTCTACTTCCAAGCCACTCTCAAAGATGGCATGGCATTTTACTAACTGCACATGAGAAAACCTGTGTGAGAATAAGGAGTCAAGAGAAGAGTGAGATAGTAAGTCCCAAGACTTCAACCAAAATGATTTAGGCAACTTACTCCAGGTATTTTAAAAATAAATATGAAAGCAAAAACTGCACCATATGAAGATCATCAGATAAGGATGACTTTATTCAAGGTCACCGCAATGTAGGGGAGAAACAGAACACACTCTGAACCCAACTCTGCTTAAGCAAAGAATGGAAGAATTTTAAAAATAAAGAGTGGTAAAAATCACAGGCTGTCAGTGATTACTAGTTGATTCTACCCTCAAAATAAGAAGGCAAATTTGCTCCTATCTTCTTGACAGGAGGCAATTTTATAACTTAGAGCAAGATAGCCAGAGTAGTTAGGCTTCCTTCTACTATCTCTAAGAGGCTGGGAGAGAGTCCAATATTTCTTGATGATTATATTTCAAATGATGATTCCTAGGTCCCTGGGAAAGATTGTTACAAAACTGGCCTGAGGCTTGTAAGAAGTTGTATATCTCAAATAGCGGTAATAAGAATTTCCATGACAAGTTTCTAAAGTAAAAGCTGTAAGATAAAGAGAGGGAACTCTGAGGTTAGGTTATCTGGTGAGAGGAAAATCAGGGGCCAAGAGTCAGGAAAGAGCCCCTGTAAAGTTTACTCAAGTGGAGGAAAATATAAAACTATCTTGGACACAAGGTTTCCTCAGAGTAACCCTGAATCTGTCATCTCAGCCATGGAGAAGGGTCAAAAAGGGATAGGTATGTATGCATAGATAATTCCATACAATGTTAGCCTCAATTCTGAGATAGAATGGACAACATATGTAGTTTTTCTTGTCTGGATGTAGGCATATAAGAAAAAAAAATTTAACCTGCCCCTAGTTAGGCCTACTTCTACAGAAAAAGTCACCATCATAGAGACATTTTTTTTTCTTTCTTTATTTGCTTCTCATTCCCATTCTTTCACATCTCTGTTGGATTTAGTATCTTTCTTATATAGAGATAAATCTTCGTTTTAATTTAATTAAAATATATTGAAATTCTTCAATATTCTGAGCATTGTACTGGATACTTGAATATCAGAGATAAGTAGAAATTAAATTTGACTTTGAGTAGTTGGTGGAATCCTGTGGCAAAGAGGTAATTACTATATCATGGGTACATATTATGATAGATAAATACTAAAAAGGTAATTATACGTAGGTTTACCTTGGGAGATAGATTGGGTGGATGTACTCTATAGTGGATAAAAATTGATACATGTGCTAACATTCTTTGCTAAAATAAAATATAAGACTCATACTCTAAATAATGTCTCAATTCTTTAACTTATGTTTCAATTCAGCATACACTTCATTTCTCACACCCCCTCCAGTAAAATTTAATGTCATAAAATGGCGGTATGAGCATAGTACTTTCACACAGCATTAACTTTGCTTTTGATATTTTCTCTAATTGGATTATTCCTTTTCCATCTATATGACTTACTTCTACCCTCCTTTAAAGTCGAGGTCCACATCATTCAGGAAATGGACTACACTACAACCTGTAAATTACATTTGTAGGAGGTCATTCCTGTCTGCATATTTTTCATTGACATTTTTGTGCTTACCTTTTGGAGAAAAAGTTCTATAAAATATTCTTTGTCTATTTCAGGGTCTAAATAACCTTTCTCTGCAAAGATTTACATTAAAAATTAAGTTATTAAAATCTATGTTAATTTTAGTAATATCAGGAGTGTCAGTATAAAAATGAATAAATGGGTATAAATATTACATTTGAAAGCAAAGTCATTGTCTTATTCATTTTGGCACTTCCAATTTTCTTACAAAGCAGCTTCTAAATATGGCAGGTTTTTTTTTTTGTTTGTTTTGTTTTGTTTTGTTTTTGAGAGTTTGGGTGTGTGCTGAGGATTGAACCCAGGAACTTATGTATACTAGACAAGCACTCTACCACTGAGTCACATACATTGTTCACCCTTATTGAACATTTTTTTTCTTTTTTTGATACCAGGGATTGAACTCAGAGACATTCAATCTTTGAGCCATATCCCCAGCCCTATTTTTTAATTTTATTTAGAGAAAGGGTCTCACTGAGTTGCTTAGTGCTTCTTTTTTTGCTGAGGCTGGCTTTGAACTTGCAATCCTCCAGTCTTAGCCTCCCATGCCATTGGGATTACAGGCAAGTGCCCCTGCACCCAGCATTTTAATAAACAGTTTTCTCTCTAGAATCCTGGTCTCTCATGAATTTGTTTAGAACTGCTATACTGTTCAACAAACGATAGCTGAATACTTCTAGTTCTATCCAGATTTGAATTCCTTGACGAATATCTTTCTGAGAATATACCTATTTTTACTCATTTATTCAATACCACATTGTCAGTTTCATTGCTACTCTGATCTCTGATCTTTCTGTTCTTTTTCTTCTGAAGTTCCATTCCATTTAAATGATATTTTAATCCATATTGTGTTTTAAATTTACCCTGGGAAATTTTGATTCCTAAAATTAGTCCTGATGCAAGGATGATGACTTCATGTACATGATGACAGGGACAGACTGAAGAACACATGCTTCTTGTGTTCTGAATTGAACAATGAGAATGCACAAATTAACAGACTGCTCCCTGACACCTTCTTAATTTCACTCCCAACCACTGACTTAGTCTATTTCTCTGAGACAGCAGAACTAGTTGACCACAGGCTTCTTTCAGTCAGCTTCATGCTCCATCAAACCCTTTCTTTTCAACTTTTTTTATGGATTCTGAGAAAAAAATGATCTCTTTTCCCTAAAGACCATTTCTTTTGTACTTCATAAAAAATCTCCACCTTAAAATTTCCTTCCAGTTTAGTTAATATCTTTTTGAACTAGGTCCTTCTTCTCTCAGGTCAGTTCCATTTCAAGAATAACCCAGGCTTGGTGGTGCATGCCTATATTACCAGCAACTCCGGAGGCTGAGGCAGGAGGGTTGCAAATTCAAAGCCAGCCTCTGCAATTTAAGGAGGCTCTGAGCAAATTAGCGAGATCCTGTCTCAAAATGAAATAAATAAATAAACAAATAAAATAAAATGGGCTAAGGAAGTGGCTCAGTGGTTAAGTGTCTCTGGATTCCATTCCTGGTACCAAAAAAGAATAAGAAAAAGACATCCCACCAAATGCTGTACTGGTAACCTGGTCCACCATGTAACCCTGCTCTACTATATCACTTCTGGCTATGAAGTTTGGAGACACTGAATTTTTCACTGTGATCTTTTCTCCTGTATGTATTTGCTATTCAACTAAGTTCAGTTTTCTTTCTTATCAATTACGCTAGTGGGCCTTCTTATTACAAAACAAACAATAATTTCTAGTTAACATAATTTTAGAATCTTGGATCCCAAATTAGCCAATTTAAGGAAGTTTATTATTTGAGATTGTTGCTTATGCCTATTTCTGAATTTCTGCTCTTCTGATAAAAGTCTGTTCTTTTTCTTCTGAAGTTCCATTCTGTTTTTAGATTTTACTTTGTAGCTAATCCCTAACTTGACAGATGAAATCTATAAAGAAATGAACTCATAGTGGCCATGGGAATGCAAAACAGGATGGTGCTTAATGTTGATCAAGGAGAACAGGAGGAAGCATTATGAGTGCTCATCCTCTTGGAGCAAAGACTCAGCTTGTTAACCACTTTCTTTTACCACTTACCTGCTGTGTGACTTTGAGAAAATTGGCATTTCTCTTCCTTATCTGTGAAATGCAGTACCAACTGACTTACAGGAGTGTTGTAAAATTTACAAAGCAATTCAAGGTAAGTGTTCCAAACAGAGTACATACTCAATACATCTTGAACATTGGTAGTAGTTATACAACATTCAAACTTAAATGGAAGATAAGCCAAGGTAAGCATAAGATATTAATTACAAATGTTTAGAACAAATGATTAGGTTAGCTCCCTTTATACTTGAAAATTTGCTCAAATTATTTCCTATCTTAGATTAAGTGATGCTTTAGAGAGTCAATTAACTGAAATCTCTCATTATAAATAATATAACTAAAAAGAGTAAAAATGTCACTATCCCATGAAATGGAAATATATACCAATCTGTTTACATTTAGATAATAATTTGAAAGTAAACTAATGAGCAAATTTAAAGTGTTGTTATTTTGGTCCCATATATATTTCTCTGCTTGTGTTCTAAAGAACTCATTAACTTGTATTTAAATTCATCCACTTAGTGATTTGGAAGGGAGGAAGGAACAAAGAATCTTTGATTTATCAAAATCTAAAATAAAAGGAGAAATACCTTTCACTATTCCTAGCCTCATCAATTTTTACTTTCATTACATAACATGGGTAATAGACATTTAAAGAACAAAAGAAAATCAAATCCCTCATGTGAAAACGACATTATAACCAGTCTTCATTCTTAAAAATCTCTGAAAACCCTGTACTTTATGCATTTTCACATTGTTAGGAGTAGTGAGATGAAGGTGAGGCTCACTTCCTGTTATGGTAGATATTGGAGATTCTATTTTTAGTCCAGATAGTGCCAGTCAGTCGTGATAGATATCTTGGGCTGAATGATCAATAAACAGGAGCAAAGAAAGTGACTCTAGTGTTTCTTGTTTTGTTGTTGGTATATATTGACAAAGTCCGCCTTGTACTTTTTCTGTTGGGAGAGTGCTATCCCTAGGCCAGGACCAGCTTCTTACCTCTACTACAGCTAATAATTACCATTTCTTCTGTTGTTGTTGTGAAATATCATTGAACGTATTACCTCATGTTCTTCTTATCTCCCATCATGGGCTCTAAGGAAAGTAAAGGATTATTAGTGACATTATCTTAAAAGAGATTAGTAACATAGAGAAAGGAGAAATGGTATTTAGGGTCTTGACTTTGATGTGAAATCTGAGCATATTTTCAGCAATTGCCATTTGTTGTGTCAATAGTTTTATTTTTCTTCCCCTAGCTACAGGAGCAGTGGGTGGAAGGTGCAGTTATAATGGTTCTTTATAATTCCAAAACAGGTTCATAATAACCTCATGGAAAAGAAAAAAAAATAAACTATAGCTGTAGAGGAATATGAATTATGAGAAAAAATATGGATGCTGCTAAGAACATGATACCAATATTATGTTTTATCATTTTTTTGTTGGCAGGAAAAAAATGATGTATTGCAAACTTAGCTTGTACTGAGAAAGAGAGCTCTATCAGCAGCAATCTGGAACTAACTCTGGCAATCTGCATAAGTTTAGCTAAAGAATTATAAAATATTCTTAGCTTGTTTACAAAAAACAGTAATGAAAGACAAATTAACTTATTAAAATGGATTTAACATTGTTTAAAAAAATGCCAGAGTTATCTAAAATTAGAGAGTAATAAAGTAAAAGTTTCTAAAATTTATATGCTAATATTATTCTAATATGAATCTATAATTAATGAAATAAATGGACTAATGTGAAAGTTGTGACAGTAGCTGCCAAACACTACAATCCATTCAGAGTCAGTATTGACACATGTATGTAAATCATGGGCATAGGAGTAAGTGAATCATGGTTTATACAGACAATGTCAGCTTTAATAACAACTTCCTGGATATTTAATATATCCAACAGTTTTTGTCACAACACTTCTTTGAATTTGAGATAATTGAGCTCAGACATTTATACAAATTTTAATAAAATATATTAATAAATTGTGTTTTATTTTTGGTAAAAATACAATAGTAATCTTTAAGAATTCAAATATTTTATATATGTGACTAATGCTGAATAATTTGTTTCTCTGACCTACATTCACAATATGGAGAATATATGCATAATATGGATGATTATTTATTAATAATATAAGTTAAATTAAGCACAATGATTTTCCCCAAAGATGTCTCTTTTAATCTTTGATGCTTTCACTTTCTGTCATAATTGCAAAACAGATTTTTCCCATTATATTCATCTGTCTCTCTCAAACCCACAATTTTTTCATCTTGAACAAATGCATTCATTATCAACCCTAAGACTGACTAATCTTAAGGGAAAAAATTTAAAAGTGACAGTATAAAATGAACTTGATTTTCATTAAGTCATGGTATATTCAATGGCAGTACTGCAAGTGTTTATATCCTAGTAAGTCGTCTTCAGCAGTTCTACTCCAGAGCTAGTTTTACATTTCATTCATTAGTCATAATTCTTTCCTGGGTCATTAGGAACTTCATAATAAAATATTTTCAAATCTTTAATGTATGACTTCTTAAGTAAAATAACTATATTTTGGCATACATGCAGCATTATGGAAATGTTTTGAAAACATAGGTCTTAAATGTTCAGCTATATGATCAAATCATCCTTCAGTGTGTGCAACACTGGCCATATAGTGTTATATGAAAAGTTGATCAACATCAGCAAAAAAGATCATCATGTTGAATAAATAAAACTTTTTTTTCGCATTCTGATTCAATACTAAGAAGAGTTGAAAAATTAGAATTATTTTAAAAAATAGCTAAATTCCAGTATTGGTGAAGGAGGGAGATCCTCATTCTAAGTTAAGCCTTCTTTAATCCTGTCTTCATCACCAACTCCACACCAATATGACAGAAAGGAAAAAGAAGAATTTTTTAGGGGTTAAGGAGGAAGGAAGAAAAGAAAACATTCAACAATGTGCAGAGTTTCCAGGCAAAAGTCTAGAAACATTAAAAATTTGTTATTTGAGTTTTATATATGTGTCTGTTTCTGAGATTTTTAAAAGATGGCAAACACAACTGTGTGAAAAGCCACACATTAAGAATCAATACTCAATTAGAAAGAAAAGAAGATAGCTAAACTGTGGAACCAATCTAGATGCCCTTCAGTTGATGATTGAATAACAAAAATGTGGTATATATACATAATAGAATACTATTCAGCATTAAAAGAGAATAAAATCATGGCATTTGCAGGTAAATGGATGAATTGGAGAATATAATGCTAAGTGAAGCTAGACAATCCCCCAAAAAACAAATGCTGTGCTGAGGGCCATTGCCAAGTAGGAATGACGCATTGAAATTTCCTTGCCAGTGTACCCCATGTTAAATGGACTTGCCTTGGAATTTCGCTGTTGACATTGCATGTGTGTTGGAGAAAGGTGACCCTGCTCAAGGACGAGGGTGGATCCAGGATTAGGGTGTATCCTGCAGGTTTGAGGAAGTATCCTGCTCCTTGGGTTTAGGGCGTTCCCAATTTAAGACAAGTTTAAGGCGTTCCCAGTTTAAGACAATATGGGTTTTAGGGAAGTTCGAGGTTGAAGAATATTGCTGCTGGGAATAGGGCGTTCCTGCTGCTTGAGTTCCCGTTGAGTTCTCGTGAGATTCAAAAAGTATTTGGAAAAAAGCCTCGTGGAGTAGGTGAATTGGGCGGCGGCAGAACTTGGATTTCCCCAGAACGTGTGTGTAGAGGCCGGTGTGAATTCGGGAATAAAGAATTGCTGTTTGAATCTACAAAGGTGTGTGGTGGCTCGTGATTCTGTGCCCAGACAAGACATTGGCAATGCTGAATGTTTTCTCTGATATAAGGTTGCTGATCCATAATGGGGTGGGGGCATGGGTGGATTAGATAAACTTTACATAGATCAAAGGGGAGGGAGAGGAAGGGAGGGGGACATGGGGGTAGGAAAGATGGTGGAATGAGATGGATATCATTACCCTAAGTATGCATATGAAGATATGAATGGTGTGACTATATTTTGTGTACTACAACCAGAGATGATGAAAAATTGTGTTCTATATGTGTAATATGAACTGTAATGCATTCTGTTGTCATACATAACAGATTAGAATTTAAAAAAAGAAAGAAAAGAAGATTTTGTTCCCAATCTAACAAAAAACAAATAGTTTGAAATTAATATACATTTTGCCACTGTTACGGTTTGGATGTGAGAAGTCCCCCAAAGGCTCATGTGTGAGACCATGCAAGAAGGTTCAGGGAAGAAATGATGGGTTCGGAAGAGTCTTAACCCAATCAGTGATTTCATCACCTGATAGGAATTAACTGAGTGGTAACTGAAGTGGTAGGGTGTGGCTGAAGGAGGTGGAAATTGGGGGCATGGCTTTGGTGTATATATTTGTATCTATAGAGTGGAGTCTTTCTCTGCTTCTGATCACCATGTGAGCTGCTTTCCTCTTCTACCCTCTCCCACCATCATGTTCAGCCTCACCAACCAGCCCTGAGAAATAGAGCCAGCCTTCTATGGACTTACAACTCTGAAATCACCAAATAAACTCAAATCAACTCTTCCTCCTCATTGGTTGTTCTGGTCAGATCCTATAGTCACAGCAGTGAGAAAGCTGACTAAAACAGTCATCAAAGTCAGATATAATTGCTGTTTGAAAATTTGGGTAATATAAAGTAAATAGCACTGATGAATCACAACAGAAGTTCACAAACGATAGGATACAACTTAACCATGAAAAGTCAAAAGGACAGACCTAGCCAGAAGCATCAAGCCCTTTACTGAGACTGAGGCAAACCTGGAGTGCATTCTCAGTATCTCAGCTCCA
Organism: Spermophilus citellus; assembly: GCF_964194105.1. NCBI lineage: Eukaryota > Metazoa > Chordata > Mammalia > Rodentia > Sciuridae > Spermophilus > Spermophilus citellus. Next base: position 107,595,361 of record NC_138182.1, read on the forward strand.
TGAAGGATCACTGCAATGGAGGCACAGTTGTGTATGAACTTGGCAAATGTGTCAGATGGTGGGAATAAGATGCAGCACAGTTGGCAGAATGCAAGCACAGCTTTCTTTAAACATTCTACATTCTTGAATGACAACAAAAAGATTAAACCTAAGCTGTTGGTATAGTACAACTACAATTTTACAATCAATTCACACTTTCTTTAGTGAATTTTTATTCATTAGGAAGGCTGAGGCAAATAGAATATGTATGTGTACACTGAAAGCTGCAAGTTTAAGTGGGTATAACTCCCACTGGAAATGCAATGCGCAAAATGTTTTCTTCTCTGTAATCCATCACAGTTTTGACAAAGGGAGAAAACTTGAAGTACAACCATATTTTTCTCTTTCCATAAAAGATGACTCTTTTGATAAACAAATAGTATATTTTCCCCTTACACTGAAATTTTGGAGTACTGTCTTTGGTTTCATGCATTCATGTTGAAGTAAATGCTGAAAAAGAATTCTCATTTAAAAAGTGAATAATATATCAAAAAACAAAACAAACAAAAACGCCTCTACTATGTACATTGCTAAAAAAGAATTATTCTTTTTTTTCTCTTGTCAAAATTATTTATACATTGTGTAAGACTCTGAGTTTAATGTGACATCAGGCATTATCTATCATTTAGGATAGTCTAGATCTTGCAATGTTATCAAAACAAACACTTTGATTGCTTTAAAACATTAGCTTATTACTGGCTGATACTTCATGTCCATCAAAAGTGGCTGGATGGGATGAGATTCATCATAGAAATGTAGGAGAGACTGACTGACAGAGAGGCCTTCATCTCAAACAAGGTTCATTGCTATATCACAGAGGAAAGTGCTCTAGGGTCTCCCGCTGGAAATTTAAAAATCTACAATTTTATATTATTATGAGTTCTATAAAAATAAAGATGTACATTTTCTTATTGGAAAATAGTGGAGCAAAGACACTTTAGCTAATGTCTCTAAGGCAATGGCCTTAAACCTAGAGCATGAAAAGGAGTACCAGGAGAGTATTAACTGTAGAAAATAGGAAAGATCAATAAGCGATAAGGCGATAACCCATGTAAGATGTTAAATACAGAAATAATTACTTGAAATTTTATTTTTTTTAATGTCATGGGAAAAACTCAAGCACGTATATTTAATATATAGATTTTATGGCTTGGATAAGGGGTCCCCCCAAACTTCCTGTGTTAATGAAGAATGTTCAGAGGTAAAATGACTGGCTTATGAGACTTGTAACCTAATCAGTTTATCTAGTTTAAATGGACTGGAAGGTAATTTTAGGCAGATGGGATGTGGCTAGAGGAGGTGGGTCCCACTGATGCCGGGGAAGGGTTCACCTTTCCTATGGCCCTTACCCCTCTCTCTGTTTCCTGGCCATCATAAGGTGAGATGCTTTCCAATACTTTGTCTTTTAACCACAATGTCCTGCCCCAACATGGACTCAGAGCAATGAAGTCAGCTATCTATGGACTGAGATCTCTAAAACTGTGAGCCAGAATACACTGTCCCTCCTTTAAATGTTCTTGTGGGTATTTTGGTCACAGAACTACAAATATGATTAAAACTGTAATTGATACTGAAAAATGAGATTGTGGCCATGAGTAACTTGACCATGGTTCAGAAGCCTTTGAAGAGGGTTTGTGGGAGAAACTTGGAAAAGTTTAGATTTGCAGGCTGGAAAACTTTTAGAATCTTGTAAGCAGAGCTTTATGAGAGCTCAGAAGACCAGAATCCCAATAAGGAACATGGACTGTGCTCAAGAGATTTCAAAGGGAAATGAGGACTGTTGGAAATTGGACTAGAGACCATTCATACTAACTTCTGGCAAGAACTTGTCTAAATCTTGCCCATGTCTGAGACTTAGTGTGAAGCTGAATTTAAAAGTGATGTACTAATTAATAAGTGGGGAAAAATTTAAGATGGCACAGCATTTAGTCAGTGGCACTGGGTATTGCTGGCAGCTTTTATCCAGTTTTATTCTGAAAATCAAGAGCAAAAAGCACAGTTGAAGGATTTCTCCACAATTTTCACTTACAATAAATTCCATGTTATACATTCCATGTAAGACTGAATGATCTTCTATAATTCAGCTGTTTGCTCTCTCTGGGAATGAGAATTACTGTCAGTTCAAGAGAACCACATAAAGTCCTACCACCTTGAGATACAACCTGTATCATATAACTTGTGAATACATGGACATAAATTACCAGTTCCTTCTTTCTGACTGGGAAAAGGATGCATGACTTACCTATCTTCAAATCTCTTCACTAGAATTGATTAAGGTCTTATTGAAACTGTGCTGCAACCAACTAATCTCCCTGGACAATTATGCCTCCTCTTATTTTTTCACTGGTAGAAATCCTGGCAGGACTTCCTTACATTTAATTTCCTAATGAGATTCCTGCAAAATTAACTGTAACTCAGTTCATTTTCTGAAAAACCTGAACCTTGACTATTATTTCTAGTATCAAGAACTGTGAAGACTCTGGGGTAAGAAAGAGAGACAGAAAGTGGAATTCATTAATCAAAACAATAACAATATTCAGTTATCAATGCTGATGCTCATTTCCCAAGCTCAAGTCCAACACAATTTAAATGAATAAATGCCAGGTGACAAATTAAATTTACAGCAAGGTTAATTACAGGGAAGAAACCCTAAGCTTAGGGTACCTCAAATCAGCAAAAGCAGATATTTGAGAATTTTTTTCCAACAACCAGGAAACCCAAAAAAGAATGGTAAAATCAATTTTCACATCTAGATTATTCTCCATTTGAGTGGTAATGATCACAATAGCACAAAAAAGGATAACAATACAGGTATTAAAATAGTCATCAAACAAGAACAAGAATATTACACTGGTGAAGGGAATTACATTAACAAGTACAGTCTAAGATTGCGTAGAATTAGGGGTGAGACAGTATTGTAAGGAAAATGAAATAGATGTATTTTTCTCATGGCACTTGATGCTGTAGAGGAATATAATGGAAGGCTGCTTATAATAAATCTTTACTTAAAAATCACCTTGGATTTGAGAGAAACTACTTGGCAGCATCTAAAGAGTCTTATCTTGGACAATCAGCAGTCAGAAAAAACTGAGCCCTTATATTTAGTGAGAAGTCCGTGGTAGAGTTCCTGGGCAGGTGTGCTATGTCAAGATCACGGTTTCATTAGGAAAAATATATGATTTGAATATCTGAGTTGATGCACTTGAAAATCTCAAATCTTTATATTCTCCAAAGCCTGTAAAAATAATTTGCCCATATCTGTTAAGATCTGGGATTTACCCCTATTTAAATATGATACAAGGCGATACATATCCCTATTCTCACAAAATGTTTCTGCATTTCCTCTTGACTTTAAGTCCCTATTGAAGGTTGAGATTCAGTGAGGGAAGGGTTGAAACCAAGAAAAGAAAGAAAGGAATGGTATGATGCTCTGAAAAAAAGCAGAATCTGTAACCTACCTTCTGCACTAACAGAAGCTGTGAGAGCAAAGAATAGGGTTAGAGTCTGATGATGCTGAAGTAAGTGGGTGATAAAAAAAAAAAGGTAGAAGAAAAAATTGGGTAAGAGATAGTTGGTCAGTATGAGACTGCTTTTTTGGAAGTTAGAATTTAATACAGAGCAAGAACCTTCAGAAATAAGGAAACATGGTAATTGGATGACTCCTAGAAACTTGGAAAAAATTTGTGGCATAAAATAAGTGAATTGGAGATGGCAGAGCAGCTATGGCAGAAAGTTAAAGAAAGGAACAGAAGACTCAGAATCAGGCATACTGAATTGGGTATGCTATATAACATTGGAATATAGGCCATAAAACAATTTTTCCCCGGGATACTTGGAGGAGAGTGACTCCTTACTAAAGCAATAAAAGTACTGTTGAGAGTGACATTATTATCACAAATAAAATCAATTTGTGGCTCTCTTCTTTGGGCCAGGACTGAAGATAACAACAACAACAACAACAACAACAACAACAACAAACCTTGCTATAGAACTGGGCTTCCTGATAGCAATATATATGAAAGAATCCCAAACCAAGATGATACTAAACTGGCAGAAGCCAGATGAGTACACTCATCACAGGTATAAGTGTAAATTTGCATAGTTACAACTATCATAGTTGCAAATTTGCATGGAGGTCTGGATCTCAGAGTGGAAAAAAATTCTGCCACTGTTCAATACCAAGTGCCCTATTGAACTTTAAGCTATAGAAGCCAAGTGGGCACTAGCAATTCCTCTGGCAGGCAAAAAGAAAATTTTGGGCAAGAATAATTAATATTAGTACACAGGAAGAGTTAGAGCTGCTGTTAAAAATTGTGGTTAGGAAGAAATACTATTTGCCAACTGGATATCCGTGTCAGTATATCTTGGGACATTGTGGCCCACTGTTAATATAATTCAACAAGTTCACTTCTATAGCTTGAGAGTGACACAGTGATCAGAAATATAGAGAACTCAGTTAACAGAGTCTCGGTTATCCCACCAGGTAAATCACTGGCAGAGGAGGGATACCTTGTTTTTCATTTATAGGTTCAATACTAAGAATTGCTACATGCTGAAAAGAGCCACAATCGCTAAGGTCATGCCCTTGTCCAAAGAGGACTATGCAGCCAATGGCTGGATGCCTAATTTCTTCAACTATGGACAGTACTGAATTATGATGTTGTCTTCAGAGATGAGGCCTTTTTGTAAAAGTATTGCAGGCCAGTATCTCCATTTTTACCAATCCCATTTCTTCCCTTCCTAAGGCATTATTCCTCACATGATTCCCCAGTCATATCTTTTTTTTCTACCCATTACAGTTACTCTCTCAGAGTCTGCCTTTCAAAGAATCTAATCTACAACATTTTGAAGTGCAAAGATAGTTCTGATAATTCATTAATCATGTTTTTACAAAGTCAATTTCAGAAAAAAACAAAATGGGTGGTGGTGGTAAAAAAAAAAGGGGGGGTCAATTGGGAGACTATTGTCACAATCTACATATGGAAAAAATAAGGTTTATAGCAAAGACTTTACACATTAAAACTGTAACGACAGGGATTAAAGTCTAATTTGGACAAATTTTCAAAAGCTATTTCTAATAAGTTAGAAACCATCTATAAAAGTGTGATATGGTAAGACAAATGATATATTTAATTTCAGTCACTGGAAAGTTTTCTAGAACTAGTTTAGTTGTTTTCTGTTTTTTACTTTGTTTCAGATAAGAAATATTCCTTTCAAAAGGAAAACAGCAGTTTTACTATTTCAAATTTTGATATTTTCAAATCACAGCTGTATGTTATAATGTTACATGGCATATCTGTGTCAAAGTATTTTTCCATGAGTTTTCCAGGTAATTAGTTGTATGGAATATTGCCTTGTTGGGATATCACTCTTGCAGTACATCTAGTGGTAAGTGACCATTTAGTTTGTTAATCCTCTTTCTAGCAAATTGCTCATTAACATTTCTGTTGAAAAATCCAGTTAACATAAAATGCCATCAAATAAGCCAAAAGGCAAAATATTCAAATTAAGATTAATTCTCTGTGCTAACAAAACATTTTCAAAGTGCTCATGACTTTCATCTTACTCTTCATGACTGAAAAAGTAAAGACCTCAGTTGAGATCACAGCTGGTGTGTTTTTACATCTACTGTTCTAGCTCACCTTTCTTGTGAAAGTTCATGCCAAAGTTGACAGCATATTGTGAATATTCAGGTTGGTGTACATTTATGATCAACTCAAATTTATCCCTAGATTTTACTATTTTGAGAAAGGAATTGACCTACATGGTCATATTGTGTATCTTAAAAATTTGCCCTGAAGTCTGATGATTATACTTCATATAAAAATGAAAATGCTTGGTTAACTGGGTTGTAATCCTGCAAGATCATAAATCCTGTGATTATGAACTCCAAGTCACTTGATGGCTATTTGAAAATAAAACAGCATAAAATCAGATACTAAATATCTTATGTATATAGATTTTAGTTCAATAAAACTTAATAATCAGTAATAATTTGACCAATTAAAATTGTATTTGGGGGTTATGATAAAGAATGTAAAATGAGTGAGCTATCATTAGGTGGTTCTTTTTATCAAGTTCACTCTGAGATTGTGTATGCACGGAAAGTTTTCATACAAACATCTGGACCCTAATGACTGTGAATTTTATCAATTGAGAAAAAGAGTTTGGGGTAAAAATGGGAGTTCAAAACCCAATTGAGTCAAATGTATGAAAGATAATATATCATGAGCTCTGTAATGTTTTGAACAATCAATAAAAAAAAAGAAAAAGAGGACATGTAGCAGAACTATGAAAATTAAGTCATATTAAGTGAGTTATAAATAATTTTAAGTCAGTTTTTTGTTACTGTAATGAAATACATGGGGTAATTTATTAAGAAAAAGACATATTTAGTTCCCAGTTCTACAGGCTCAAGAGAACCACCAGCAAGAGCTCAACTCTGGTGAATGTCTCAAGGTAGATGGAATTGCAAGAATGAGGTTCATGTGAGAGAGTGAGGTCATGTATGTCTCGACACTATGGAAGCTAAAAGAGTGGGAGAGTCAGGGCATGTCCTTAATAGCTCCTTTCTCTTATAAAATACCATTTCTCCAGACTAGCATTAATAAACCAGCTACTCTCCACTGTAATTTAACTCTTAAAGGTCCCATATCATTGTTCAGCATTACCAACCTAGAGACAAACTTCATCCAAAACATAGCAGATGATATTCTAAGAAAGAATTTGAATGCAGATGTCTTAATAATGCATGTACATTACTAGAAAATAATACATTATGTTTCAATTTATAAGGTTGTAAATTTATGCAAAAAATATAAAATCATAAAATCAGACTGAGAATTTCAGGGAAAAAAATGAGTTTCCAAAATACTGTTTTCTTGGCATTCTGAATTAAAGAAGAAAAAATAATAAATTTCTAGAAAAGGCCTAACTTTCTAAGCATTTAGGATATTTAACAACAGTAAGGGATGGCATGATGGGTTTGGGGAAGAGCAAGCATCCTCTGACTTCATGTGAATAGAAGGCGATATTTCAACCCTGCTTCCTCTCTCACTCCAAAGGAGAATAATTTGGCATCTGAAGATGTCCAATTCTGCTCTTCTGCTTATTTTATGTAATTAACAAATCATCTACCCAGTTATTCCTGGAAAAAGGTAAAGAAACTTCTCTAATTCTGTGGTTTAACATGCTTGTGTTTCTCAAAAACTCAAATAATCATCTCCAATGTTTCTCTAAATACCAAAACTGACCAAGTAATTTGAGTGCTTTCTGTATACCTCTTGTAAGAATTCAGTAATCTTAGAAGACAGTGCTACAGATTGTGACCTGCAATTGTGACTTGGCATATGGCTACCCAAATCATGTGGCTAGATCCAAATCCATGCCCCGTTATTGGTAGTACTGTGAATTGAGTCAATTCACTTACATAATTTATCTTAGTTTCTTTACATGCAAAATGAAATTTGAATAGGATCTGACATTCCCAGCTACATAATAAGGACCCAGTAAATATTGTCTATACCCGTAAAATATGCTTTATTATGTCAACTAAACAAGATCATTGATATTAAAAAAATAGAATTTATTATAATTAATGTAGCAATAAAAAGATAAATAATATTTTTTTTAAATGTGATTGATATATATTAGGATAAAAGAGTTCTAGATGCTTTCACTTTAAAGTTTGTGTTGGGGGAAAAAAACTTTCTGATTCTCATCAATCTTCAGTAAAGTTTTCATTGCATTTATAAGGTAAATATAACTTGGATTAGATAAGGACACATAAAAGAGTAATGCTTTCTAGTTAAAAGCATAACAATACGACAAAACCCAATTTACCTCATCACTTTGTGGGCTTTTTGAATAAGAGGAAATGTAAATTGATTTTTTTTCTTTAAAATAACAAAACACATTTAATAAATGGAATGTGTGAAAAAATTCGAAGTTTTAAAATAGAATGTTTTCACAGTAAAACCTAATCTCATCATCAGTTTCACACAGCAGAAGGTAGTTAAAATATAAGCTAACAGTGCTTAAAATGGCAGTCATGGGAAATAATAACAATGTCTTGCAAAATATTTTTTCACATTTGAAATGTTTTTGTGAAGGTCTAATTGTATTTGTCAAGTTTTAAAATGTAAGTTCATGCAAAAGAAGAAATGTGGAAACATTAAAAAATAAATTCCTTCCAAAAGAGTGCATCCATTTTCTGAATACTGTTTTTAACATATATTAAATACTTTGTGGGTATTTTTATACTTGAGCACAATCAAATTCTTTTTCATTCAGGGTGAAATGAAAGAGAAGATTTTTTTTTCTAATTATAATTTCCATTTCCTGGTTACATGTAAGGCATTTACTCAGTGTGTCCTTTGAAAAAATTTCACACGTATTTGGGCAATATTTAAGGCATCTGTTTTTTTCTCTTGTCCCATTAATCAACAAGTTTAATCAAATACTTTTTTGTTATTATTGCTGTTGAAGTTTCAAAGTTAAATTAATGAGAATGAGACTATAAATTCAGAAAAAGTTATGTTCTTTCTCTAATATAACTTATTAAGAACAATAGAAACTTTCATAATTCCACACCCCCTTCTTACTAATCAAATGGTGTGATTGTATTGTATATTGAATTGTATCTTTTGGAATCTAATACGTATATATATATATATATATTTTTTTTTTCTACAAAATATACAACATTTAAACAAAAAAAAAAACCCAAAATACCAATAGGTATATCCACATTACCACACTGAAAAAATGAGCCCCCAAATAAAAATAACTCTGTGTGTTTTCTAGATATTAAACATTTATAACTAAGATTTTAAACATCTATGAACAATATGTTCAAAAATAGACAAAAATGTAGAAAAACACAGAGGAGGAATGAAGATTTTTGCCATAAAATTGGTATATATAACAACAAATCAGATAGCATGCTAGAACTTAGATATCAAATATTTGAAATTACCAATCAAATAGATGGATCTTACAGCAAATTAAACTACACTGAAGATAAAACTAGATTTAAATATTTAAGAATATCAATCAGGGCAAAAGTTGTAGCTCAGCCATAGAGCGCTTGCCTCGCATGTGTAAGTCACTGGTTTTGATCCTCAGCACTACATAAAAATAAATAAATAAATAAACTAAAGATATTGAGTCCATCTACAACTAAAAAAAAATAAAAAATATAGCAGGGTGTTGTGGTACATATCAGTAATCTCAGTAACTCGGAGGCTGAGACACACGAGGATTGCAAGTTCAAAGTCATCCTCAGCAATGGTGAGGTGCTGAACAACTCAGTGGGACAGTCTCTAAATAAAATATAAGAAAGGGCTGGGGATATGACTCCGTGGTAAAGTGCCCCTGGTTTTTTTTATTAATTAATTAATTAAAGTAAATAAGAATGAGTTCTGCCTTCTTTTTAGAAATAATGGTATTATGAGCAACAAAATAATATATTCTAAGTGCAAAAAAGAAAAATATCATTAATCTATAATTATTTCCCCAAAGAAATATTCTGAATATAAATACATTTTCATATGTTTATATTCAAACCTAAAAGTATGTTGACTGAGTCAATCAGTAATAGTAATATGATAAAAATTTATTCACTTAACAGCTTTTTTCTCCATGAAAATTCCTCACTAAAATGAAAAGTCTGAAATGATAAACATTGCTACTAATTTTATTGAACAAACTTTCTTAAGCATAGGATACCCAAACAATATTTATACATAGAAAAAACATTAAAATACAAGGGTCCTTATTTAAAAGTATTTGAGTTTTGAAAGTAACACAATGTATGAATAAAATGAAACATATTTGGTTTCACTGAACTTGAAAAAGAAGGAAGAGAAGGTTTGGTAGCTCATAGTGCTTTATGGGGAGCAGAAATAATGAAGGAGCTTCTTTGAGGGAGGAAGAGAGTTGAACCCCACCAATCAACCGCTGAGCATCCGAATCAGAAGAACATGGTGATAATTTTCTTCACATTAAAAAGAAGCAGATAATACTTAACCTGCTACTTTCACATTATAAATAATTGTGTGCTTCTTAAGTCATTGAAATTACACAGGGTTTGCTTTAAATGCTCAATTATTCATCACATTTTTTTGTACCCTACTATTATATTGGGGCCTTATGGTTATCATTCCCTAAAACTACAATTAACACTGTAAATCTAGCATAGAAAATAAACTTATGGGGCACAATAAAGACATGAGTTTTTGTAACACAAGTTTTTGAAACATAAATACAAAAGACTGAGGATCCATGAAAAGATATTCAATTTTTAACTGAATTTTGGCTCATTCAAAAATTTTCAAATATTTTCAGTATATATCATTCATCAAGTAGAAACTGCTGTGTTGCTATATTGAATTAGGTAATTTTTACCTGTGTAATATATTAAAACAAGTCTATTTTTGGGTGTGTGTGAGTGCGTGCATACTAGGGACTGAGCCCAGCTGCAATTTACCACTTTACCAATCCAATGAGTCACATCAGCAGCAGCCCGTTTTATTACTTATTTTGAGAAAAGGTTTCACTAGGTTTACTTAGAGCCTCACTAAGTTGCATTGCTGAGGGTAGCCTTGAACTTGAGATCCTCCTGCTTTAGACTCTCAAGCCACAGGGTAAAATACTAATTTTTATAGTGTAAAAGTAACATTTAAGCATTTATCCAAAAAGTGCTTTTATTTTACATAATTATTGTGAAGAGTCTTTAGCTAAAATAATTCATTATGTGAGATTCATATAAACATGTAGGTAAAGAATACATAGGGAAAAAAACACCACAAATGTAAAGAAGATAAATGACATTAAAGGGTTCCAATATCCAATGTCTTATGATTTAAAAATGACCTTAAATAAACTTTGATATGATTTTAAAGATCTAGGAAAGAGTTAAAAATAAATCACCTATAAGTTAAATGCTATATAAAGAATATTTCTCTCTAATTTGCTTGATTTTGTATAGGTTTGCTTATTTTTTGTTTTTGACATAGATACAATTTTTTAAACATTTAGATTTATATAGTAAAATGCTTTAGTATCTTTTCTTCAAAATTTCTGCATTCCCAGCAATATTGGGCAAATATTCTTCTCTATAGCTCTTTCAGATGAGTGTCCCCACTTCTTGAGAAGGCTGAGGAAATTTGCTACCTTCCACAGGTCTTGTGGCTGCCTGTTTTCTGATAGTGGGGCCAGCCAAAGATAAGCTATAACTTACCGTTTTCATGACATGGTTGTTTGTCTTAAAGTGAAGTTAAATATTATGTGAAGCACATTTTAATATTTATATGTGACTACAAAATAAGGGGAAAATAAAAGCTGGCCCTAAAGGGTACATGCTAGGAATGATCCAAAATACTTTTAAGAATTTTAGCTTACCATTGAGTTTCTTGGCTAAAATAATATCCTGTTACCTTTATTTTATTAACATTTTTAAAGTTTAAAAATCTGTTGTTTCTTTGATATTTCTTATCATAATGTCTATAAATAATGAGTATTTATATATTTCCTTTTCCTTCTCATACTACATCATGACTAGTATTATAATGGTGGATAAATGCACTTCATTGGAATTGAGGATCATCTGCTTGGTAACAAATGGAAAGGAGAGTGTGAAAAGAATAAGGGTTTTATCTCCTTGGGACAAATCATATCCTATGAAAGATGGATATTGATAAAATTATAAATTTCCCTTATGTGTTTAACATTATCTCTGAGATAAAACAGCAAATCAACATATAGAATCAGTTTAAAAGTTCATCACTAATTAAAAATACTATGAAAGAAGACATAATTTGAACAAGAGTGGAATCATAGGAAATTTAAGAGTCTGATGATCTTAGCTAAAGGCTTATAAAAAGCCTTTAAAGTAAGGGGAGACTTCAATAAACCCCTGATGTTTATTATTGACTGTCTCAAAAGAACACAAAAAATTAACTAGATACTTTCTTCATAAAAAAAGAAAAGCAACATTTTTTAACTTCTTAAGTGCTACTAGAAAATGATACTATTCTTATTAAAGTTTACAATTGTTTTGATCACATAGACATATATAATTTTAACTAAATTATTAAAAGATTATTTGCATATTAGAATATTAGGTCTTCAGGCTTCCCTTCCCCCTGCCCTTTTATGGCAGCTGTGGGCTGGGACTTTCCACCTGGCTGTGACATCAGCCCTGACCAACCAGGACAGACAGGATCCCTCTAAACTCAGCTTGGCCAACTTGCTGTTGATAGCTGCATTTTAGATGCTCTAGGCCCTCCTACCTCCAGTTCCCCTTTTTAGCTTTCTTCTGTTTTTTTTCTGCCTATGACTTCTTCTTCTTTTTTGTTTTTAAAGAGAGAGTGAGAGACAGAGAGAGAGAGAGAGAAGGAGTGAGAGAGAATTTTTAAATATTTATTTATTTTTTTTAGTTTTCAGCGGGCACAACATCTTTGTTGGTATGTGGTGCTAAGAGCCACAGCCAAGTAATATGATGCATGGCACTTTTGGTTGTAAGGTGACCCCAGTTAGCCACTGAGATGATATGATTATGTTAAGATTTGCATTCATATGGATATTGGACTCCTGCTGTTCACCTCGGCCTGCTACAGGACTCCTGGAGCATTCCCATTGGTTGGGGAAGTACAGTAGGAGGGAATTCCGGGGGAGGAACTGGTGTTCCCTGGGTTCCGGTAGAACACCACAGTGTGGTTGGACCGGTTTCTTCCCTGACGTGTTCGGGGTATTGGTGGCATTTTCAAAAATAAAGTTTTGTTCCTGCTTGAGTGGCTCGTGATTCTGTGCCCAGCCGGACTGCAGCATGTGGTGCTGAGGATCGAACCTGGGCCTTACGCTTGCGCTACTGCTTGAGCCACATCCGCAGCCCCTGCCTATGACTTCTTCTACCCTCACCTTTTTGGGACCAGGTGAACGGTGCCAGGGGAGTTTCCCAGCAAACCTTCTTTTGGGGCCTCATTTTAGTTCCCTGGTTTCTGATCTTGCAAGCTTTTTCTGCTTTACAAGATCATGATGAATATGAATGGAATCTGTGATTATAAGACATTGGCGGACTGGGGTTATAGATCAGTGTTAAAGCACAGTCTTAACATATGTGAGGGCCTAGGTACAATCTAAAGCACTTTGTACAAAAACAAGATGAACTAAAAAAAAAAAAGTTCAACATAAAAAGCATTTGAGTCAATTGTACACAGATTTATTTGCAATAGTCTGACAGTTTTGTTGAAATAAAAATTAGTAAGACATGATGACACAATTATACTGGTAAGTATTGTTCTATAATCATATAGCTCTATATAGTAATTCTGTTTCAGTTCTCCATAGTCCATACAATTTTAATCCAAAAAAATAAACTACTTAATCAAAAATGTAGTATTTGTATGGAACTATATTATTTAGTCTATAAGCATCCATATAAGAGCAGCCTATTTAATTTTAAATCTATAGCTTAAATAAAAGGTTTAATGAAATGGACAAAACAACTACTTCACTTGAAGCAATTAAAGTATTTGTCACATGAGAAATTTAATACAATACTAATTTGCTTAAAATGTTGTAATGTGAAAGAGGCCAAGATTCAGGCTGTCATTTAATTAAGGTCTTTATTCACAGAAATGGTAAGGTTGACAATGTGAAAGGTAGAGCAACAACATATTTTAAAGGCCTGGTTTTAGTGAAACAGAACTCTAATTTGTCATGAATTATGATGAATAAAGCTGCCTTTCAGTAGAATTAGCATTTCAAATTTGGTACAAAAGAGAAAGTATTGTTAGTGTTTCCCTGCACCCATTATGATTCTATGTGGTTTCTTTCCTTTTTCACTAAATAGAAAGTGATAATAACGACATGTCAAGATCAAAGTTGATCTAGATTTAATATCCCTGTTATCTGAATTATAACCAAAGAATTAGAGCCGTTTTTTGGTCAGTCTTAAACAATATATGGGCATACATATATTCAAAAACCCCAAAGATTTTATATAATGTTTAGAATTTAAAATGTAGGTAAGAATTAAGAATGTGTAAAAATGTATGTTTTTTTTTAATCTACCCAGAATATTTTCATTATTAGCCCACTAAATGTAGTAGTTTTACTTGAACTCTTTCAAGGAAATAATCATTATGTTTACTCCATTTGAAGTCATTTTTTTAATAAAGGGAAAATTCAATATATCATTAATTCATTTATAATACCAAGTACTTTTTTCTGTTGAGCAACTTACATTTAAAGAATAGCTTGTAAGTACCATCTCTGAATCCAGTTCTCTCTTCATTCTTCTTTTTCAGATCTATTTTTAAGCATACAGATATCTCAAAAACAGAGTACCTTTATTATTTTAACTTGATTTTATGAGTGTCTGACTAAAAGTTGCACTTTAAAGACACTATTTTTGTAGGACTAAGATTCTTTTTCCCCAGAGGGGATTTCATCCTATTTGTAGAAATATTAAAACAGAGAGAAATTCTCCTGTTTCTCAGTGACTGGAATATTTTTGCCTCAGGGCGAGAAAATGAACTCTATGCTTTTTAAACTTTCTTTCATTCTACCAATTTTGATTTTTTAAAATAATAACATCAAATGCCTACAATACTCCATGCTATTTAGTCATTTTAAAGGACTTGCTTTCTGAAAGAAATAGCAGATGCATTTTCACATTAGTTCAATGAATTAGTTTCATGAATCTTTCTTTCTCTTTCTTTCTTCTTCCTTATTTTCCTTCATCCGTTACTTCCTCTCCTCTTCCAAATATTTAATTTAATTTTGATTTCTTTTGTTTATCTATGTCTTAACTTATGGTTCCACTTCATTTGAAATTGATATAGTTAAAATTTTTTAATTTGAAACATAACATAATATGTCATGTCATCTCAAATCTTGATTATATTTTTATCTCTTCCTTATTTTACTCAGAAATAAAAATTTGTCTCTTTTTTACTGATTATTGCTATTCCCCCAAAACACTATTGTGATCATTCCAGAAAAGTGTATTGGATCCCTTATCCAAAATTTGGTTTAGATTTCAAATATACATGGACATACACATACCCAAGCAAGTAAGAAAAGAATCGTTTTATCAAGAGAACAGGGAATTTTTCTAAGAAAGTCTGAAAATGACTTCAGAATAGCGGGAAGGGCAACTGGCTTGGGATGGGCTGTTGAATGTTCCTATGGGACTTTCTTTCTTTTAGTGTTTGTTTGTTTGGTGGGGAGTACCTGGAGTTGAATTCAGAGGCACTAGTCCACTAAGCCATATCTCCAGCCCTATGTTGTATTTTATTTAGAGACAGGGTGTCACTGAGGTGCTTAGCTAAATTGGTGAGGCTGGATTTGAACTCAGGATCCTCCTGCCACAGCCTCCAGAGCTGCTGGGATTACAGAAGTGCACCACTGAGCCCATCCTCCCATGGGGTTTTCTTGATTGAACTTGCCAAACAACACTTCATAATGTTTTACTTTTTTTGTTCCACAAGTCTAGGTCTTTGGCTATTTTGAGTTAATTTTTACATAGTATGAAGTAGAGGTCTAACTTCAATCTTTTTATTTTTTTTTTCTTTCTGCCACAGCTGCAGAAATGGTGTCTTCTCACCATTTGTTGACAATGATAATCTATTACATTCAAAAATCAACGTCTTTTAAAATTAGTATGTGTGAGCCCTCCAAATTCATTTTTCTTTCCAATACTGTTTTGGTTATGCTGGGCCTCTTGAATTTCCATATGAATTCGGCAATGTTGGGAATTTCTACAAAAATGTTATTAGAGATCCTGAAAAACATTGAGTTAAATTTGTAGATCATCTGAGGAGAATTATCACATTACACCACATTACATATACTGATCAATGACTATAGGATCCTTTTTTAAAAATTTTTGAAAATTTTCCTCAAAAATATGTTTCAGTTTCAGAGAAGAATTTTGCATTCTTTAGTTAAACTTATTCAAAATTATTTTATTATTGCTGGCATTATTCAGAGCCATTTCTTCAATTTTTCAGTTTGATTTTAAAAATATGTAGAGAGCCCACGAAAGTACTTGTAAACATATGTTTAATATGTTTTAACCAAATTAGAAAAATTTATAAACATTGTTTCCTTGACTATCTGTGTGCTCGTATTTCTATTCTTTTGGCATTCATACTACCTGTATATTGCTATGTAACTAATATGCTACATTTTTCTATGTTCCAGTCCATTTTTTTACCATTTTTATCTCTATTTTCAAACATGATAAACTTTAATAATTATCTTCAAGTTAGATATTCTTTTTTAAATTTTTTTGATGGTGGTTGAAATCCATTATTAATACCCTCATAAATTATTTTATTCCTACTATTGTACTTTTAAACAAAGATCCCTTGTGGCTCTTTTTAAACATTTTTTACTTTTCTATTAATATTTTCTGTTTGATAAGACTTTGTCATCATATCTTTTTTTCTTTATTAAAATATAGTTTCTTTCAGTTTTTTTTCACATAATTATAAGGGTTATTTTGAATTGTTTGTTAAATCCAACATCCCCCAAATAGGCTGGGAGAAAGAAGTGTGAGTTATGCCCAAATGTATATGATGCTCATGGGAAATTTCTACTGCCCAGTTGTAACTATTGTGGTTTCAATAAGATAAAGTGTTCTATTCCTCCAAATTGTTCTAAGATTGTTAACTTACTTATTCTTCTACTAACTGGATTACTTTACTGAAACCTATTTCATCTTCTCTGTTAAGATTCTGATATAAACCCTAGAGGTTTAGTGTAGGCCTGCACAGGGTGACTTCAAATAACAGTGGATTTAGCAGGGGTCCCTTTGTCTATCTGGTTCCTTTTCTACATTCAGGTGGTAAAATCTTCTATTTGCTGATTATTGCATCAATAATACCCTGAGGAATACATTACTTCAGACATTGATTTAATTATATTTGGGCTTTCTTGCAAAGATATTTATTGAAATTTGTTGTGACAACAAGAGGGCTCTTTTCTTGATTCCTGCTGGTAAACTCTCTGACCTGAGATACAGTTGATATCTCTAATGAAGTGCCACTCTATTCTTATTTGCTTTATGCCACTACTCCAGTGTTTTAGAAAATGCCCTCCTGGTTGAGTCTCCCAGACTCATTCTTTAGGAGGAATTTTGGTGCTCTGTGTTGTAAGGACTACATTTATTTTCCTATGGGCAAAATTTGGGATACTTGACTTTGGTACTTGGGGCAGAGAGAATCCGTGCTCTTCCTTGAATAGCCTTCTTCTTTGAGGAGATAGGCTCTGGGAACAGTATTAAGTAACCATTGATGTTCTCACCTTGCTACTGGTGGTGAGAATTTCAATTTATAATGTAGAAAGAAAGTATACTGTTCTGAGTAAGCAATAGCATGCTTCATTTTTGACAGTGCTTCAACCAGTGAGTTAAGTCTGTTATGAAGAAATGAATTCTTACCTCTTGGCAACACTTGCTAGGAGCATAACCTCCGGGACAGGTAGTATGAGGCCCTAGGTGAATGATACTAAGGACCTCAACATAGCAGAAGTCAATTTTTCTTGGCTGAAACCGCCTTGTTTGGAATTTTTTTTTTTAATTTTTATTATTGGTTGTTCAAAACATTACATAGTTCTTACTGTAATTCATTTCTCCCCCTTGTTTTTTTTTTTCTCCCCTTTCCCCTCACTTCCTCTTGTAGGTAATTTTGTATAACCCTGAGGGTCTCCTTCCATTTCCATGCAATTACCCTTCTCTCTCCCTTTCCCTCCCCCCTCTTGTCCCTGTTTAATGTTAATCTTCTTCTCATGCTCTTCCTCCCTGCTCTGTTCTTTAGTTGCTCTCCTTACATCAAAGAATCATGGAATTTGCAGGGAAATGGATGGCATTTGTTTGGAATTTATATTAAGAAAGGAGATGTGACAGTGAGTTGTCATTCAAAACAAAAGACTCACTGCTCTTAGAGAGCTTTAGTAGTGTGCCCTACTTTTACTGGTTAGCAAACCCAGGGCACTCCTCAAATTACTTACCATTCCAGAAGCAGAAGTCCTGCAACTCTTTTCTATACAAAAAGAAAAAAAAATGTTTCTCTCTGTATGCAATCTATATATTTCACTTGTTTTTTTTTCATTTTCCTTCCCAATCATGACTTCAGAGTCTTACCTTCTATAGGAAATCTGTTGGTCAATTTATTGCTTTCTCTATAAGAACTCTGCTAGGTATTCTAAAGACTTTTCTCTGTTCCATGTGGTTGCACTTGAAAGATTGCCCCAGTTGTTGAACAATGGACTATATGAAGATCAACATGAAATCCTCATATACATATATTTATTTTTTACTGTATTTTAGTATAGTGAGAGTAATGATATATTTAAGTGAACACAAACCTAAAAAGAAGTGAGGTAATCAATCTTCTTTTTTTTTATTTGCTTTTTTTTTTAAATTGGTTGTTCAAAACATTACAAAGCTCTTGACATATCATATTTCATACATTAGATTCAAGTGGGTTATGAACTCCCATTTCTACCCCAAATACAGATTGCAGAATCACATTGGTTACACATCCACGTTTTTACATAATGCCATATTAGTAACTGTTGTATTCTGCTACCTTTCCTATCCTTTACTATCCCCCCTCCCTTCCCCTCCCATCTTCTCTCTCTACCCCATCTACTGTAATTCATTTCTCTCCTTGTTTTTTTTTTCCCATTCCCCTCACAACCTCTTATATGTAATTTTGTATAACAATGAGGGTCTCCTTCCATTTCCATGCAATTTCCCTTTTCTCTCCTTTTCCCTCCCACCTCATGTCTCTGTTTAAATTTAATATTTTCCTCCTGCTCTTCCTCCCTGCTCTGTTCTTAGTTGCTCTCATTATATCAAAGAAGACATTTGGCATTTGTTTTTTAGGGATTGGCTAGCTTCACTTAGCATAATCTGCTCTAATGCCATCCATTCCCTGCAAATTCCATAATTTTGTCATTTTTTAGTGCTGCGTAATACTCCATTGTGTATAAATGCCACATTTTTTTTTTTTATCCATTCATCTATTGAAGGGCATCTGGGTTGGTTCCACAGTCTAGCTATTGTGAATTGTGCTGCTATGAACATCAATATGACAGTATCCCTGTAGTACGCTCTTTTAAGGTCTTCAGGGAATAGTCCGAGAAGGGCAATAGCTGGGTCGAATGGTGGTTCCATTCCCAGCTTTCCCAGGAATCTCCATACTGCCTTCTAAATTGGCCGCACCAATTTAAACACATGACATCTTATTCTCCCAGTGTTCATCATTTGGCTTTCATGTTCAAGAAAATAGCTGCCAAACATTTAAACTGACTTTATAACAGACATGCGATTTGATATCATTAAGTTCATTTTTTTTGCATTGTTTTGAATGGAGTTTGTTTTAGTACATTGAGTAGATAGTGACAGACCCTAATTCTTAGTGATGTGCAAAATTAGTTGTACATATATTTTAGCAAAATTTTGAAGCGGTCGTTAGTATCTTCTAAAACCTTACTATACAGGAATCATATTTTTTCTCATTATTAAATTTATGATCCAGAACATATAAAAATTCATTGTGTATAAAGCAAAATTTAAAACAGTTTTATGAAAAATATAGATTCCAAATTATATGTAAACCCCACAGTGTTAACAACATTCTTCAAACTCTATCCACTTAAAATCTTAATTCCTACCATCTTAGAAAAGAATATAACTCTATAGTGAAAGTATAAGAAAATTAATTTGCTATGACATCTAACTTTTGTGATAGTACTTGAAGATGTTCCTTTGGGAATATAATTTGAAAATATTTTAGTTTCTTTTTGTTTGGGGATGTAGAGATTAAGTTTTTCAATAAATTCTCACATAAATAGGTGAACATTTTAATTATCTTGTAACACTAAGTTTAAGGATGATTTCTGTGTATGTTAATAGTTATATGTTGAATGTACCTTTTATTTAATTGACATAGGAAATGTTTATGTTCAAACAAAGCTTCTGTGCTAATCCTGATGCACTTTGGCAAAAATGTATGCTGAAAAGAGAACATACTGATAAAATACACTAAAGCACATAATAAAATAAAATAACCCAACAGAGAAGCTAACACCATATCCTATCTGGAAACACTGGTTTACCAAACTTTTATAAACAGAAAACCAGCAAATAGGTAGTGAGGGGGAAGTGTAAAATTTTTGTTTATTTGTTATTTTCAGGAAAACTGTACTCATGAAGAGAGTGTACTGATGGTACAAATAGGTTCTATGGATAGGGTCAGAAAGAGATAGGTAGAATATCTGGGCTGAAAGTATAGAATAGTTAATATTTATGTACATTAAAGACTAAAATAATATCAAGACCTCATAAGAAACCATCTAATAGATAGCATGCAAAACCTAGCAGCTTTTAAACTAAAAATGTTGATATGATAGTTAAATGGTGAACAAATATTTAGAAATTCGATATTATGACTAAATTCAATGAGTTTGTATCACAGTGTATGTCTTTAATTGAATATTTTCTTCTTCAAAGTAGTTTGTCCTACAAATCTATATACTAAAATTTCTAACATTCGGCATTTGTTTTTTTGGGGATTGGCTAACTTCACTTAGCATTATTTTCTCCAACACCATCCATTTATCAGCAAATGCCATGATTTTATCCTCTTTTATTGCTGAGTAAGATTTCATGGTGCCGCAATCCGGGTGCAGCAAAATAACTGGGGGGTGAGGTACAACTTGTGTACATTGATACAGCAGGAGTGGGAGCCGTTTATTGTAGGACAGGAGGGGTATTTATACATTCCACACAGCTTATCTTAATTAACATAAACTAGATACAGCAGTCAACCAATAAGGAATCTCCACACTTAACGGCTCACTGGTGCCACCTCACAAACCACTCCCCCTGGCAAAATGCCAGGCACCATCTTGACTTGTTTACAGACCCTAACATCATGGTGTATATATGCCACATTTTCTTAATACATTCATCTACTGAGGAGCATCTAGGTTGGCTCCACAGTTTAGTTATCATAAATTGTGCTGCTATAAACATTGATGTGGCTGTGTCCCTGTAGTATGCTGTCTTTAAGTCTTTTGTGTATAGACCGAGGAGAGGGATAGTTGGGTCAAATGGTGGTTCCATTCCCAGTTTTCCAAGGAATCTCCATACTGCTTTCCATAATGGCTGCACCAATTTGCACATATATTTTTCTCATGATCTTTGACTATTATTTTTAGAAAGTGTGAAAAGTGTTATGTTTTACTCCTCACATTTCATGCTACACTTAACATCCATCATCATTTTTACTATCTTTTGTCAATAAATACTACATGGCACAAAGGAAAATCAAAGTTAGTTCAGAGAAACAAAAAAAGAAAATACATTTCCATGTCAAAAATATAGATAAGTATTAAAATATAAATATGATTTAAAGCAATTTTTAAAAAAATTGTTTTCTAATTTTACAAAATGAACCAAGTTAAATGTCTATCAGTGTCCCCTTCAATCTCTTATGTTTAACAACCTCCTCCAAATTTAGCCATCTATGATTCTTTTTCTATTTCAGAGGGAGAAAGAAGACAAAGAGTTTGAAGAAATGGATTATGGAGCAGTTTGAAAGCTTAGGACTATAAAATAGATAATTCATTACTTGGAAATTGAAGGTATGGTTCAAATTTTTTAAATTTTACCAGTGAATTTATACAAGATTTGTATGATTTTAAATATGTGAAATTTAAATTATGTTGAGATGTTATGTGCAGATTTTTAATGTTATAAGTTTCTTGGGTTCAGAAAAAAATAGCTAATTGAAATGAGGTTAAATTGAGTAATGTATTTATAATCTTTTAATACAATGTAAAATATTCTCTGAGGAAGAGTTTTAATATTGGATTAGGTATTATTTATATTTTGAAAAATTTAAGGACTTTTAGTAAAGTATAATTTAATGTAATTTAAGTTACATTCAGCAGTGTGGTTACATCTTGAAAGTCATTATAAAGAAAATGTAATCATATAATGATGATCTTCCTTATCTGTCTTTGGGTTAAAGATAAAATGATTTTTTTTTTGTAATTACCTATCAGGAGATGTATCACCTACATCCACCCATAGTACCGTCTAAGTATTAGTTAAGGGGTTTGATTTGTATGTTCATTATCTTTGAGAATATACCAATGTAGTGGAATGTATTTAAAATTATATAGCAATATCTTTTCAATTTTATATTAGTCAATTTCCTTGAAGCAGACCTTACAGAATAGCAGTGAAATCATTTCTAGTTGTCAGTTTGCGGGAAGTAAACCTAGGGTTAGTGTTTTTCTTGAATGCCTAGGATTAATGACAATCTCTCAGAGACTGGGTGGGATCTGGATACTTATATTTGTTATTTTAAAAATGTTAATTGTTTGACAACTGTTTGATATTATAATTACTACTGACCATATGAGATGTTTTTATGAAAAAAAAAAGTAATTGAAAGCCATGTAGGTAAAACATTCTTTCTCAGAACTGTCACCCTGTACATCCTCCTGTTCCATTGCTCCCCTGTGCTCCTTTATGTCTAACTTCCGGGGTATCTGTAATAGCTCCTATGTTTCCATCTCCTACAGCTATCTTTGGAAATGTGGCATGACTGCCTTATGATTGATGTCTGTTTCCATCAAGCACTATCCCTAAAGAGCTGTTCTTGTTTTTGTGACCATACACTAAAATCTATGTCAGACACTGGTATATGCTAGTTTTTCCTATTCTCCACCTCGATCTTCAAATAACACAGTCTTTCCTTTGTCCTTATCTCTCAATAAGACATAATTAGCTGTGAAGACCATGGGAAAGAACTTTTTACTTAAGTTTGAAAGACTCAGTACAGGACAGTGATAATGGACAAGAGTATATTGTCAGAGAGCACAATGTTCACAATACACTAAGTGGTGTTAATTACCCGGTAGTCACTCTATGAGTAGTTTCCCTCCTCGATAGAAAAAAGCATTAGGAAATAAAAAAAGGAAGAAAGAAAGAGTGAGTTTCATTCCCATGATTTCTAGTATGCTATCATAAATATGAAGTCCTTCATTTCTGTAAAATAAGAAACCAATGATGATTCTGCTTACTGAAAACCATCTGTCTATGTTCATCTGTATCAACAAACTTCTGGGCAATTTGCATTAGCACAAGCTGTTATTACTGTCTTTGCTGATGTTTAACAATATCAGGTGATTTTTACATCTTCCCTGGCAGTGTATTATATGAATTTCTGAATGACACATTTGATACCTCGAGAAGATAATATTTTTATTCTTCACGGGATGGAAAATGCATTACAAATGTTATAATCAGTAAAACCTGCAGTAAAATTTTTTCAGTTCCATTTATGAATAATTTCATGATAGTTGTTTAATAATTTAAAATATTTATTATTCAGTTAACATTGTAATTAATACTTTGTGTTTCTTCCTTTTAATCAATTGAACAGGAGGTATTGCCTATAATTGGATCCTATACAAAGGAATTAACTAAACCATGACATTTAAGTATTTAAAAGGGATTTTTTTTTAAAAAAAGAACAATTGAATATTCTAAGTGTGATTTAAAAATTTCCTTAATTTTACATAAGGACAGATACTGACAAACTGGAAAACATGAATGAAAATTATGTGTAAGGATATGAATCTTGAATTATGATTTAAAGAAGAAAATCTTCTGTTGAGTAAAAACAGATTTATTTTTTCCCCAAACAAGAAAGTTCTCAAATCAGGGGCTAATATTGTAGACCCACATAATTTAATTTTAAATTGAAAAGTTTATTGAAATGTATATTTTTCTAGTTAATGAGAGTTCATTTAAAAAAATAAAGAATGCGTTGCAATGTTTCTTAGGTTTATTTATACAATAGCACTCTTGCTACTTACATAATTTGTGCTATAAACATGTATAGCATATTTTCACATATCAAAGAATATAAAAAATTATTTGTGGAAATAGTATTGCACCAAAGATAATTTTAATGAACATAATCAATTTTTTATATTTGTAAGCAAGGTAGATTATTCTCTTATGGAAGTCAATATTTTATAATTTTATTCTATGGGTCATCCAAAAATTCATGCCCCAGGATGGAAGGAATATCTCATTTGTTCCTTATCTTGCCTATTACCATTTTCTTCATTTAATTGCTATATGGATTGGAAAGATAATTGTGAGAATAATTGGTTAGAGGCCTATTCCTCACTTAGAGTTTGCTAGTATATTCACATCACCCTATTCTGATTCTCACACATTCATTTACCATCTTGTTGAGCTGAATGTTGTGAATACACCACCTATGCATCATTTGTAACATCAAACCAACATGTAGTTGATGTAGAATATATTAAAAAATGAATTTGAAAATTTAAAAAAATAGAATTACCTATAAATAATTGAAAATCAGTGTTCTATATTTAAACAGATACATGTGTAGTAAAACACAATTCAATATTTTATTATTTGCACCAAATATTTTCTATTTCATGATTACTCACTGATTACCAACACTGCAATACAGCCTTCCTTATCAGCATTTATCAGAAGCAAAATACAAATTTTTGTCAATATCTTTTGAACAGTAAGGTGTTCAATTTGAACCAGTCAGATTACTTCATGAATATATTTCTATTGATGTTTGCTGTACTCTGTGTTAAATTGAAACATGAAACTATGCAGATATCTATCTAAAGTTCAGACATTTTCTTTTCTTAGGAATATAAATTTCTAAATTGACATTTTACAACAAGAAATGGTTGCAATGGGGTAGACAAATGAAAATTCAAAAGCACTTCTAACTCCTTAGCCATACATTTTTTATGTGCAAATATGATGAATTTCCTTAAACTTTTTTGAATTTCAATTTTGTACTATGAAATATATTAAGATGAATTTTACCATTGTTTCACTTTCTTCTTTTTTCTAAAAATGGCATTTTCTTCACTATCAGTATGGAATTCTTAACCCTTTGGAGAAAATTCTATGGGCAAACAAATGACAACTAAAAAAAATGAAAAATTCCAAATTATCAGTGCTCATAATAAAAACAGAAGGCTTGTGTTTGGTGCAATTAAGTTTCATGGTGATGTTATTTTATAACTTAAATGTTTGAGACATTATCCTTTATACTGTGCAGTAATTAACATTCAGAGTGAAGATATTGAAGATACATGAATGTACTATTTTGTATAAAATATATTTTTGCACTTTGAGATAAGCAGATATTTGCAATGACTCTGTCTCTGGCTGGAGATGTCCTGTTGATAGTATTTTGTCTTGTAAGTTTAGGTAGAAATATCTATATGACCCATCTCTCTATATCCCATTACACACATGTAATTTAATGAGCTGAATGTTAACATTTCTGGTGAATTAATCTTATAAAATTATTTTTATTATAAAAATACAACAACATAGACTTATCTTCAAGGCATGGGGAGTTTTTTTAGGTGCACATGTTTATATATATATATATATATATATATATATATATATATATATAAGAGAGAGAGAGAGAGAGAGAGAGAGAGAGAGAGTTAGAGTTGATTTTAAAATGACTTTTTAAAATATTTTCTAGGGAGTAAAAAAGAAATCTTTCTGACAAAGTCATTATTCCTTTTAATTGTCAAAGGATTCTGCTTGACTTTGCCATTAATAAATAAAATCATCTCATTTTTAGTGCCATTAGATATTAAGAGTCTTAGCAGAGATCCTGGGCACTGTCTATCACATGTGAAATCAATGACATGGGACACTGTAGAAATCAACCTTTGCTGTTTGCAGGTCAAAGTCTTCCATGTTGAATAGAAATCAACACCATAATTTTATTCTCTTTTAATGCTGAGTAATATTCCATTGTGTATATATACCACAGTTTCTTTATCCATTCCTCTGTTGAAGAGCATCTATGTTGGTTCCACTGTTTAGCTATTGTGAATTGAGATGTGATGAACATTGTTGTGGCTGTTTCACTGTAGTATGCTGATTTTAAGTTCTTTGGGTATAGACCAGGAGTGGGATAACTGGGTCAAATGTTGGCTACATTCCAAGTTTTTAAAGGAATCTCCATACTGCTTTCCATAGTGGTTGCAACAATTTGCAGTATCAGTGTACTTTTCCCCCCACCAGGCCAACCCTTACTATTGCTCATATTCTTCATAATTGCCATTTTGACTGGAGTCAGGTAAAATCTTAGAGTAGTTTTGATTTGCATGCATGAAGTTGGAGCATATCATGCTAAGCAAAGTAAGCCAATCCCAAAAAACCAAAGGCCACATGTTCTATCTTATAAGTGGATGCTGATTCAAAATGGGGTTGTGGTGTGGAAAGAATAGAGGAACTCTGATTGATCAAAGGGGAGAAAAGGAAAGGGAAGAGCATGGAGGCAGGAAAGATGGTGGAAAGAAATAAACATCATTACCTTAGATGCATGTATGACTGCACATATGGTGTAATTCAACATTGTGTACAACCAGAAAAAGGAAAACTTGTGCTACATTTGTGAGCAATGAATCCAAATGTGTCCTGGTGTCATGTATAACTAATCAGAAGAAATTAAGAGAGAGAGAGAGAGAGAGAGAGAGAGAGAGAGAGAGAGAGAGACTGATCTTTGGTTATTTGGTTCTGATTTTAAATCCACAGCAAACAGCATATAAAACACCAGGAAACACCAAAAATATTTGTATAAAAGGAAATGAGTTGGATGCACACCTCAGGTAACAATGTTACAATTGTTTTGTCTCAAAAGAAACTCTTTTTTCCTCCTGCAGCTTCCATGTCCCTTTAATATATTAAACCTGTCTTCTGAGAAAAGGGACCCTGATCCTTTTATTTATGTATTCTTATTGAAAAATTTGGAAATTTCCAAGGAAAAACCTCAAATAAGAAGAGAGAAGAAATAGCTCTGTAACCATTCTATTGCAAACCAGATGTGCCTCAGGCATTTCAAAGAGATTGCCTCAACTAAATTTTTTGAAAACTTAACCCACACTGCCAAGCCTCAAGGAGGAGAGGGGATGTGTTACTCAAAATCAGAAGTAAATAATCCTGAGGAGTCTAAGCTTGGTTTGAATCAGTGGTTTAGGGCATAGTTATTTAATGAAAAGAAGCAAGATGGTTGAATTTCTTGGCCTCACTCTATATCCTGAAATCTTCTGCACAGATTCTCTACTGGTTGAGGCCAATCAGATGTCAGAGGACTCTGAAGTTCTAAGTACATAGGAAAGGCCACTTGGGAACTGTGGGATGGATTTGAAGGGACAGAAAATTCTTTCACAGTTCAGAAACATTAGCTAAGGATTAATATATAGTCTGACTCCCACAGAGTACACTTAAAAATCCCCATTCTCACAAAATATAATTATTTTGTATGCATTTTATAACATATTGTACTTTCATCTCAGTTTTCAGAACATCCAGAATTTCATCTAGACTTGCAGATGTAGCTTCTTATATCCAGAGTCTTAAACTCAGTAATAAATTTAACTCCAGGACAATAAATATTCAAAGTCAGAGGTAAAGTAAAATATCTGGAAAGAAGTCTCCCACTTGGTAAAGGGAAGAGGAAAAAAATATATGGAAAGACAATCTTTCAATAACATGGATTTTATCCTGCTTGAAAGCTAACGTAACAACATGCCCTGATGAAGTTGTTTGTTTTTTGCTCAGCAAATGTGGAAAGCTGTATACTCTCTGTATTTTGTATTTGGTTTCAGGAGAATATCTGTAAGAAACATATGAAAAGTTTTTTTCTTACTCAAATTGCTATATTTTATTAACCAACAACTTCGGGTTTCTGATTCCAGTCCTAGAAATTACCTTAGAAACTGAACAAAACTTTTGCAACCAGGCTTAAATTTTCTCTTATAATTCAATACCATTAAATTTAGATGTTCTGACTAATTGATATCTGCTTGCTCCATAAGTTAATATCAAAGCCAGTGATCATATCAAATCAGGGGTCCTAAATCCAAATCTTGGAGGTTTCTTTCTCAGAAATAAAAAAAGAAAAGAAATATAGATGTGTATATACATACATATGTATATATAAATAATATACACATATATATTTATTTACATATTACTCAGGGCATACTTTTAGCCTTCATTGTAATGATTTTCATTTTTCTCTGTCCTGAACCAATGTAAAATCTTAGGCCAGAGAGAGAGGAATTACATACCTTTACATTATGCCTATGATGATGCTTAACAGAGCTGGATTTTAAAGTTTAGGCAACTGGCAATGTTTCAGGTACAGTTGTAATGTTGCTAGAAAGAAATAGTAAAGAATGTGGATACAAGATTTCTCCTAATCCCAATCTTGTTTTGGGCTGTGTCTTCATTTCTCTGAATTTCCCCTTGCATTATCACACTTACATTTGCCTTGGTTTGAAATAAGCTCTCTTTGAGAGCATATATTTCCCCCCTTCTTATTACATATAGTCTGATATTTTTTTCTTCTAATAGAGTGTCTCTGGTTTAATTCCTAGGTCCTTGATCCACTTTAAGTTGAGTTTTTTACATGGTGAGAGATAAGGATTTAATTTCATTTTGTTACATATGGATTTTCAATTTTCCCAACACCATTTTTTGAAGAGCCTACTTTTCTCCAGTGTACATTTTTGGCACCTTTGTCAAATATAAAATAACTGTAATTATGTGGGTTATTCTCTGTTCCTCTAGTCTGTAATATTAGTCTACCAGTCTATTTTGATGCCAATACCATGCGGTTTTTGTTACTATTGTTCTGTAGTATAGTTTAAGGTCTGGTAGAGTGATGCCACCTGCTTCACTCTTCTTGCTAAGGATCGCTTTAGCTACTCTGAGTCTCTTATTTTTTTCATATGAATTTCATGACTGCTTTTTAAATTTCTATAAGGAATGGCATTGGTATTTTGATTGGAAGTTCATTAAATATGCATAGTGCTTTTGGTAGTAAGGTCATTTTGAAAATATTTATCTGCCTATGCAAGAACAAGGTAAATCTTTCCATCTTCTAAGATCTTTAATTTTTGTCTTTAGTGTTCTGTAGTTATCCTTGTAGAGGTCTTTCACCTCTTTCATTAACTTGATTCCCGAATATTTTATTCTTTGTGAATATTTTATTCTTTGTGTAAATGGGGTAGTTTTCCTCCTTTCCCTTTCAGAGGATTGGTCATTGATATACAGAAATGCCTTTGATTTATGGGTGTTAATTTTATATCCTGCTACTTTACTGAATTCATTTACTAGTTCTAGAAATTTTCTGGTGGAATTTTTTGAGTCTATTAGAAGAAAAAGTAGGCCCAAATCTCCATCATGTTGAATTAGGCCACAACTTTCTAATAAGACTTCTATAGTGCAAGAATTAAAATCAAGAATCTTCTTCTCAGGAAAAGAAACAGTCAGTGAGGTGAATAGAGAGCCTTGTATTTGAGAACAAATTATTACTACACTCATGTCAGACAGAGCACTAATTTCTAGAATACATAAAGAAATAAAAAATTTAACACCCCCCAAAAATAACCCAGTAAATAAATGGTCCAAAGAACTGAACAGACACTTCTCAGAAGAATATATACAATCACTCAACAAATATATATATTTTTTTAAAGAGAGAGTGAGAGAGGAGAGAGAGAGAGAGAGAGAGAGAGAGAGAGAGAGAGAGAATTTTTTAATATTTATTTTTTAGTTCTCGGCGGACACAACATCTTTGTTGGTATGTGGTGGTGAGGATCGAACCCGGGCCGCACGCATGCAAGGCGAGAGCGCTACCGCTTGAGCCACATCCCCAGCCCCCAAATATATTTTTTAAAAATTCAACATCTATAGCAATTAAAGAAATGCAAACCAAAACCTCTCTAAGATTTTATCTCACCAGAGTCATAATGACAGCTATTAAGAATACTAACAACAATAAATGTTGGTGAGGATGTGGGGGAAAAGGCACTCTCACACATTGCTGGTGGGACTGCAAATTGGTGCAGCCAATGTGGAAAACAGTGTGGAGAATCCTTGGAAAACTGGGAATGGAACCACCATTTGACCAAGTTATCTCACTCCTCAGTCTATACCCCAAAGACTTTAAAACATTATATTACAGGGACACAGACACATGAAAGTTTATAGAAGCACAATTCACAATAGCTAAACTGTGGGACCAAACTATAAGTCCTAAAATAGATGAATAGATAAATAAAATGTGGAATATTATTAATATAATGATGAATAGATAAATTAAATGTGGAATATTATAAAATAGATGAATAGATAAATTAAATGTGGAATATTATTCCACATTTACTCCACGATGGAATATTATTCAGCATTAAATGAGAATTAAATCAATGTATTTGCAGGTAAATGGATGGAGCTGGAGAATATAATGATAAATGAAATTAGCAACCCCCCCCAAAAAAAAATGCTGAATGATTCCTCTGATTTAAGGATGCTGATCCATAATATGCTGTGTGGAGCATATTATGTGGGATTGGAAGATTAACTCTAGATAAGGTAAAGGGAAAAGGGGAGGGAGCAGAAAGGAGGGGGAATAGGGGTAGGAAAGATGGTGGAATGCTATGGTCATCATTACCCTAAGTACATGTGTGAAGACACTAAGGATGTGACTGTGGTTTGTTTACAGTCACAGATATGAAAAATCGTGCTCTATATTTGTAATATGAATTTTAATGCATTCTATTATCATATATGACAAATTAAATTTATAAACTAAAATGATATAAAAAAGAGAAGTATACAACAGCTAAAAAATCAAATAGTCTGATACTTTATGACAATACACATTGGAACATCTCTGTAAGTAGGCAAATGATCTGATGTCTCTGCTTAAATGGCTATTTAATATATAATTCAATGATACTTTCAGATTTTCACATAGAAAAAGAAGACTCCAACCCTATGTGTCTTCTCAGTTATTTAATCTAGTTATATGTGCTAGGGTTTGCCCATTTGTAGTACCACATTACTAGGTACAATTGATTCATTCAGGAGCTTTTGATAGAAATTCTACTCAATTAATAACTAAACTAGAATATAAACAGTATAAGTTAGTGAATATTTAACATTCAGCTCATGGAAAGTGTCAATATATTATATAAATGTACTTTGCTTTATTGATATGATGCATAGCTCAAAATTACAAATGATGATAAAATATATGTGATGTGAGCTTTATTTTAAATTCCATGGACACAACTGATTTCTGAGAACACTTTTGTTACCCTTTGTCAAGCCCTTAATTCCATAGCTAATTGGTTGAAATCAGTAATGAGTATAGTGACATTATGAATGTTAAATGTACTTTTATTTTATGTGACTGCGTAAGATGAAAATAAAATTTAAAAGACTTATATTGGACATTTACTTGTTTACCAATAACACAAACAGCCACTTTTCTTTTTGCATAATAATTTTTGAGTAATCAAATAATATGTTTTTTAATTCAAATTACCACCTTCTAATTTGCATATTATTCACCAATTTTTATATTTGGAATTAGTTCCTTTTTTAAAAATTTAAAAATTTGTCCTAATTAGTTATACATGATGGTAGAATGCATTTTGACACATTGTACACAAATAGAGCACAACTTCTCATTTCTCTGGCTTTATATGGTGTAGAAATCACACTAGTATAGTTCCATATTTTTGAAATTAAAAGTATATGCTTAAGTTTTCCAATAGCAACAAGAAAATTAAAAAGTTGAAAACTCTATGTTATGTCTTGGAGCCAATGCAAGAATGTTCAGAGGAGAAATGATTGGGTTATGAGAGTCTTAACACAATCAGTGACTTAATTCCCTGATAGGGATCAACTGAGTGGTAATTGAAGTGATAAGATGTGGCTGGAGGAGGTGGGAATTGGGGCATGTCCTTGAGGTATATATATGTATCTGGCAAGTGGAGACTTCTCTTTCTGCTTCCTGATGATCACATGAGCCACTTCCCTCTACTACACTCTTCTACCATGATGTTCAGCCTCACCTTGAGCCCTGAGGGATGGAGCCTGCTGTCTGTGGATTGAGACCTTTGAAACTGTGAGTCCTCAAAGAAACTGTTCCTCTTTTATTATTGTACTGGTTGGTTTTTTTAGTCACAGTGGCGAAATAGCTAACTAAACACTCCATAATCAGACTTGGATAAAAAAGGAGAGAACAATTAATTAAATGGTTATTTTCACTAAAAAAATAAATAAAAATAATATGTCTTTAATATGTTGAGAACTTGCACAATGAAATGACAACAGATGCAGTATAATTTTGAGAACAGTCTTATTGATTAACATATTTTCTATCATTTGATTAAGTGTACAATCAATAAAATATAAAATAAAACCTGGATTTTCATTGTTTGCTTATTTCCGTGGTGTAATATCCTTTCATGACTGAATCAATCTGAGGTCATTAAATGTGAAGTTGAGAATAATGCACAGTATATAGTGCTATCACAGTACAAACCTTAGACATAAATTATAGGTAACAGTGAAAAGTAATAAAATAATTAGAAGTGATACATAATTAGAATCTATCTTTATTTTTAGTGTGATTTAATCACAAATAAATATATTTTATTTGTACTAATTACTGTTTAACAACTACCTCACAAAATTCCTGAAAATTTGATAGTTGGATTTCACATATTAATAAAATTAGATTCTTCAAGAACACCATTATATGTAACTGAAACATCTAAATTATAGCTAGTTTTAGAGTTAGGAAATAAAATGATGGGAGTAAAATTTTCTCTCATGTAGGATACACATCCATTTAAATGTCATGCTAGATCAGGACATATGTTTCTATCTGGATCAGTTACTTAGGACCAGTGAGGTGAAATATGTGGTTAGATCTGGGTCATTGGACAACTTGTAGAATTTGAGGATTGATCAAGTTCACTTAATTTTCACTGACTTTTAAAAATGTGTTAATTATCAAGGAAAATCAAAGAAAAAGAATAAACTTTTATAGCATCCACTTTCAAAAATATAACACACCTGCAAAATACAATACTAATTGTTAATGAGAGCAGGAGTGGTGAGAGTGGATATTCTGGTCTTGTTTCTGAGTTTTCAGGAAATTCTTTCAGTTTTTCCCTATTCATTATGATATTGGTTTTGGACTTGTCATATACAGCCTTTATGATGCTGAGGTAAGTTCTTTTTTTTTTTTTTTTTAAAGAGAGAGTGAGAGAGGAGAGAGAGAGAGAGAGAGAGAGAGAATTTTTAATATTTATTTTTAGTTCTCAGCGGACACAACATCTTTGTTGGTATGTGGTGCTGAGGATCGAACCCAGGCCTCACGCATGCCAGGCAAGCGCGCTACCCCTTGAGCCACATCCCCAGCCCTAGGTAAGTTCTTTTTATCTCTAGTATTTTTTAGGGTTTTTAACATGAATGAGTGCTGGATATTTTTGTAGGCTTTTCCTCTGTCTATTAAGATGATTGTGTGATTTTTGTCCTTAATTATATTTATGTGATAATTTGTATTTATTGATTTATATACATTGAGCCAAACTTTCCTTGCTGGAATGAAACCAACTTGATCATGGTGCACAATTTTTTTAATGTGTTTTTGAAGCAGATATTTAAAACTTGGCATCTATGTTCATCAGTGATGTTGGTCTGTAGTTTTCTTGAGATGTCTTAGCATTTAAAATATTTTCAAGAATATGATAACTGCTTTAATATATTACCTCATTGAATAAAACAATAATTGAGTAGACCCTTTTATGCACAGGAAATTCACTTCAGAACCCCAACAGATACAAAATCTGTAGATACTCAAGTGCCTTACATAAAATGATTTAGTATTTGCATATAATCTACACACATCCTTCAGTATTCTGTATATTTTAAATCATTTACATATTACTTAAAACACCTAGTACAATATAAATGCTATGTAAATAGTTGTTTAATTGTTTAGTGAAAAAAAATGTAAAATTTTCTGCAAATCTTTAGCACATACATGCTTTTTTCAAAAATATATTGATCCACATTTTATTGAAACTAAAGATCCAGAGGACTGACAGTATGTCAGTATTTATTATGTTGTTTCTCCTCATTTTAGATAGCACTAGGTCTTTTGGATCTATAAATAAATAGATCACATATAGCAAGTGTGTTGTAATCTATATTCCAGTCTTTCATTGACTCTAGAGCTTACATTTTATGTAGAATCTAAGACACTTAGTGAATCATCATTATCAACATTAAAAGTTCATCCACATTTATGCAAAAAGGATTAAAGAATCATAAAGGAAGAAGGAACAAAGAGCTAGTTGTCTGTCTGAGGTCCATCTGTCTTATCTTCTTCCCATGCCCATATACTCTATATAGAACAGTAAACTTTATTAGATTTTCTTCCAATAATATAGACTCACTCTTTAACTAGGAACTTTTCTGCTAATCTCTCTTTCGATATCTCAGTCAACTGCTAGACTACTTTGATATTTTTCAAAACAGATTTTCCAATATTTTATGTGTAATACAAGTTAATATTAGTGAAACTAATTCAATATAAGAAAATTAATAATTAATCCATCCCCAAACAAAATGATAGTTACTCAAAACCTTGCTATGTAAGTGTAATTACTGTTAAACACTAGGGAATACAATCATAAAAGGTCAATTTACTCTATATTCCTTCAAACACTCTCAATTGTAATATTATAACATGCAGTCCTGATTTCCAAGTCTTTTTTTTTTGATTCAGCTACTTTCTCGAATTCTTAATATTATGCTCAATATTGTCTGAATCAAAAAGAATTTGGAGCTGCAAATTAGAATTCTTATGTTATTGCCCTAGTTCACCAATCACAATGTATTCTTTAAGGTCACTGAGTATCTTTAGGTATATATTACCATAAATGAAAGACAGAAATATATTTAAAAATATGAAATATTGTGAAAAGAAAATCATATGGATATGAAAGCGCCTAAAATATAAAATGTTAAAAAATCAAGGACATCAAAAGAAAGCTCAGGACTCTATTCTGTTTAATATTTTTTTTTCTTGAAAAATTATAAGCCTAAATGTTAAAATTCATGAACAGTTTTCTCAGATTATATGTACCAATTAGAGTTTCCCACTTGTATCTCTAATTTCCACCTTAGGAAATATGCTGTCCCTGTCTCTGCTTAAGTGTATATTCACTCTAGTATAAATTATTAAATAAAAAAAGGAATAGATTCAATGATTTTTCAAATCTAACATTCTCTAGTTCTTCCAGAGCTAATTTTTCACAATGGAAATTAATTTTTCATTTAATGGTGTTAAGAGGTTTACTTTTAAAATTGATCTCCATAGGGGAAAGGGTTTTAGTATTTTATTTTTCAACCTGTAAAATCTGTCTTGACATAGAATGATGCTAACAGACATTCTAAAAGAACCTCTACATGCTAATTTTCTGCTCTGCTTTATTGCAAACTTATAATTTAATCATAAGATTTTTTTACACTAAATATGTCATCAAACAGTATAATAGTTTCAGTTAAAAGTGGTTAGGAAATGCACAGTGACTCACAATGTGTTAGAAACAAAGACTTTTTGAAGCTGAGCCTTTGGCTAATAAAAACATTTCTTTACTTCTGATGATGTCAGAATAGATAGGCAATCCTACACACATAACTGAGTCTGACTATAAAAATGAATCACCCAAGTGAAAATACCCTAAATGCTTACTTAACTATATATAGTGAAAATTGTAAAAACAATAAAAACTGCAAAGAAAGCCTTCAGGGAAGGAAAGCAGTAGCAATATTACAATGAAATCTACAGTTTGCCATTTCTAAATCAGATCCTGTAACCGAATATCTAAAAGCCTGAGATATGCTTAAAATGAATCTATTATACTTGCTTATATACCTTTCACATCAAAATAATCATTACTCTTCTGCTTAAAATTCTTTTGCATAATTAAAGTGTCCTAATAGCACAACTGTGGGAGCTAAGTTCTCCCTTTTCTTAATGCACTTAGGAATTTTCTCACTTGTATTTGTTAGTCCAATACTATGGATTTAGAATTCCCTGCTTCATATAAAGAGTTTACTTCTATTTAAATCTTTTAAGATTTAAAATGTTCTAAACTGTCACCTCTAGTTTTGATAACATGTAGGAAATGAAGCATACAGGACATTCTACTATAGCAGATATGACATTTCAGTCCAGCAATACATCAAATTTGAATACATCCTTTTACTTTATATTTTAAAATACTCTTTCAGTTTTGCATATATTTTTCTCTTTTTTTTTCTTTCTAGATGCAGGAATGCAGAAGAAATATGTTACTAAATTCTAAAATTTAGTAACATAATACCTTAGACCTGGAAACATTTAACAAATAAATTGGTCAATATGTCTTTACATTTGCAGATGCATTCACACAAATTTATTAATATAGCTGTGTACGATGGTTTGATTTACACATCTTCCAGATGCAGAGACCTGCAATTTTGGAGAAGCCTAATCTTTTGACCTTGACTAATACAGTTCCTGGAAGCCAGTCACTAGATCCAAAAATAATAAGATTTAAAAAATTTATGTATGAGACTCACAACTTCTTGCTCTATCTCAGTTCCCAGTCTCTGGTAAAGGCATTCTTGTGTTTTTTTTTTTTTTTTTCTGAATTTCTTATATGGGTAAAATCCCTACTATAAATTCACCAATGTTCGTATATTGTAGTGCCTAATTGCTTATACCACATTCCTCCACGGAGAGTCTTTGTAAAATGCTTGAGAAAATATTTTTATGAAGTTTTCATCTACATTCTGATTGCAGTTTCTGTTTTCCCTTTAATTTAAGACCTAAATATAATCATCCACATTCCTGAGAACAAACACCATAGTAACTATTT
The DNA here is from genome assembly GCF_964194105.1 of Spermophilus citellus. Lineage (NCBI taxonomy): Eukaryota > Metazoa > Chordata > Mammalia > Rodentia > Sciuridae > Spermophilus > Spermophilus citellus. The sequence goes on from NC_138182.1 coordinate 107,632,276, forward strand.
TCCTTTGGTTTATGTATTTGCAGTCTAGTCCACATAGATATTTTTGGGAAAAGAGAGACATAGTATCTATCAGCCTCAGTTTAAAATTTATTGATGCTGCTACAAAAATAATTACAAATTTTATTTTTTTTAATTTATTGTTGGTCGTTCAAAACATTACAAAGTTCTTAATATATCATATTTCACGATTTGATTCAAGTGGGTTATGAACTCCCATTTTTACCCCGTATACCAATTGCTGTATCACATCAGTTACACTTCCATTGATTTACATATTGCCATTCTAGTGACTGATGTATTCTGCTGTTTATCCTATTCTCTACTATCCCCCTAACCCTCCCCTCCCCTCCCCTCCCCTTTTCTCTCTCTACCCCCTCTACTGTAAATCATTTCTTCACTTGTATTATTTTTCTCTTACCCCTCCTTACCTCTTATATGTAGTTGTGTGTGACCCTGAGGCTCCCCTTCCAATTGCATGCAATTTCCCTTCTCTCTCTCTTTCCCTCCCACCTATCATCTCTGTTTAATGTTAATCTTCTTCTCAAGCTCTTTGTCCCTACCCTTTCCTTGGTTACTCCCCTTATATCAAAGAAGTCATTTGGCATTTGATTTTTAAGAATTGGCTAGCTTCGCTTAGCATAATCTGCTCTAATGCTATCCATTTCCCTCCAAATTCTATGATTTTGTCATTTCTTAATGCAGAGTAATACTCCATTGTGTATAAATGCCACATTTTTTAATCCATTCATCTATTGAAGGGCTTCTAGGTTGGTTCCACAATCTTGCTATCGTGAATTGTGCTGCAATGAACATCGATGTAGCAGTGTCCCTGTAGCATGCTCTTATTAGGTCTTTAGGGAATAGACCGAGAAGGGGAATAGCTGGGTCAAATGGTAGTTCCATTCCCAGCTTTCCAAGAAATCTCCATACTGCTTTCCAAATTGGCTGCACCATTTTGCAGTCCCACCAAGAATGAACAAGTGTACCCTTTTCCCCGCATCCTCGCCAGCACTTGTTGTTGTTGGACTTCCTAATGGCTGCCAATCTTACTGGAGTGAGATGGTATCTTAGGGTGGTTTTGATTTGCATTTCTCTGACTGCTAGTGATGGTGAGCATTTTTTCATGTACTTGTTAATTTATTGTATGTCCTCCTCTGAGAAGTGTCTGTTCAGGTCCTTGGCCCATTTGTTGATTGAGTTGTTTGTTATCTTATTATCTAATTTTTTGAGTTCCTTGTATACTCTGGATATTAGGGCTCTATCTGAAGTGTGTGGAGTAAAGATTTGTTCCCAGGATGTAGGCTCCCTGTTTATCTCTCTTATTGTTTCTTTTGCTGAGAAAAAAACTTTTTAGTTTGAGTAAGTCCCATTTGTTGATTCTAGTTATTAACTCTTGTACTATGGGTGTCCTATTGAAGAATTTGGAGCCCGACCCCACAGTATGTAGATCATAGCCAACTTTTTCTTCTATCAGACGCCATGTCTCTGATTTAATATCGAGCTCCTTAATCCATTTTGAGTTAACTTTTGTGCATGGCGAGAGAAAGGGATTCAGTTTCATTTTGATGCAAATGGATTTCCAGTTTTCCCAGCACCATTTGTTGAAGATGCTATCCTTCCTCCATTGCATGCTTTTAGCCCCTTTATCAAATATAAGATAGTTGTAGTTTTGTGGATTGGTTACTGTGTCCTCTATTCTGTACCATTGGTCCACCCGCCTGTTTTGGTACCAGTACCATGCTGTTTTTGTTACTATTGCTCTGTAGTATAGTTTGAAGTCTGGTATCGCTATACCGCCTGATTCACACTTCCTGCTTAGCATTGTTTTTGCTATTCTGGGTCTTTTATTATTCCATATGAATTTCATGATTGTTTTATCTATTTCTACAAGAAATGCTGTTGGGATTTTGATTGGGATAGCATTGAACTTATAGAAAACTTTTGGTAATATCGCCATTTTGATGATGTTAGTTCTGCCTATCCATGAACAAGGAATATTTTTCCATCTTCTGAGGTCTTCTTCTATATCTCTCTTTAGGGTTCTGTAGTTTTCATTGTATAGGTCTTTCACCTCTTTTGTTAGGTTAATTCCCAAGTATTTTATTTTTTGGGGGGATATTGTGAATGGAGTAGTTGTCCTCATTTCTGTTTCAGAGGATTTGTCGCTGATATACAAGAATGCATTTGATTTATGCGTGTTGATTTTATATCCTGCCACTTTCCTGAATTCATTTATTAGCTCTAATAGTTTCTCTGTAGACCCTTTTGGGTCTGTTAGGTATAGAATCATATCATCTGCAAATAGTGATAATTTAAGTTCTTTTTTCCTATTTATATGCCTTTAATTTCTTTTGTCTGTCTAATTGCTCTGGCCAGTGTTTCGAGGACTATGTTGAACAGAAGTGATGAGAGAGGGCATCCTTGTCTTGTACCAGATCTTAGAGGGAATGCCTTCAATTTTTCTCCATTCAGAATGATGGGAATCATGTATCCGGCGAAATTAAGCTTCAGGATGGAAAATGAAATTAAAACCTTCCACGATAAAAAAAAGTTAAAAGAATTCGCAGCTAGAAAACCATCTCTTCAAAAAATCCTTGGCAAAACATTACAGGAAGAGGAAATCGAAAACAACATTGAAAACCATCAGTGGGAGGTAGGACAGTAAAGTGGTGAAAGTAATCAAAGAGGAAAACAAATCAGGTTTAGTAACATTAATAAACAAATATGGCTGGAGGAACAAACCATATCTCAATAATAACCCTAAATGTTAATGACTTAAACTCACCAATTAAGAGACACAGGCTAGTTGAATGGATCACAAAACAAGACCCAACAATATGTTGCCTACAGGAGACGCATTTGATAGGAAAAGATATACATAGACTGAAGGTGAATGGCTGGGAAAAATCATTCCACTCATATGGACTTCGGAAACAAGCAGGAGTGTCCATACTCATATCAAACAAAATAGATTTCAAGCCAAAGTTAATCAAAAGGGATAAAGAGGGACACTACATACTGCTCAAGGGAACCATACACCAACAAGACATAACAATCATAAATATATATGCCCCAAACAATGGTGCAGCTACGTTCATCAAGCAAACTCTTCTCAAGTTCAAGAGTCTAATAGACCACCATACAATAATCATGGGAGACTTCAACACACCTCTCTCACCACTGGACAGATCTTCCAAACAAAAGTGAAATAAGGAAACTATAGAACTCAATAACACAATTAACAACTTAGACTTAATTGACATATATAGAATATACTACCCAACATCAAGTAGTTACACTTTTTTCTCAGCAGCACATGGATCCTTCTCAAAAATAGATCATATATTATGTCACAGGGCAACTCTTAGACAATATAAAGGAGTAGAGATAATACCATGCATCTTATCTGACCATAATGGAATGAAAATGAAAATCAACGATAAAAGAAGGAAGGAAAAATCATGCATCACTTGGAGAATGAACAATAAGTTACTGAATGATCAATGGGTTATAGAAGACATTAAGGAGGAAATTAAAAACTTCTTAGAGTTAAATGAAAACACAGACACAACATATCGGAATCTATGGGACACATTGAAAGCAGTTCTAAGAGGAAAATTCATTGCTTGGAGCTCATTCCTTTAAAAAAGAAAAAACCAACAAATAAATGATCTCATATTTCATCTCAAAATCCCAGAAAAAGAAGAGCAAAACAATAGCAAAAGTATTAGAAGGCAAGAAATAATTAAAATCAGAGCGGAAATTAATGAAATCGAAACGAAAGAAACAATTGAAAAAATTGACAAAACCAAAAGTTGGTTCTTTGAAAAAATAAATAAAATCGACAGACCCTTAGCCATGCTAACGAAGAGAAGAAGAGAGAGAACCCAAATTACTAGCATACGGGATGAAAAAGGCAATATCACAACAGACACTTCAGAAATACAGAAGATAATCAGAAATTATTTTGAATCCTTATACTCCAATAAAATAGAAGATAGTGAAGGCATAGATAAATTTCTTAAGTCATATGATCTGCCCGGATTGAGTCAGGAAGATATAGACGACCTAAACAGACCAATAACAATAGAGGAAATAGAAGAAACCATCAAAAGACTACCAACTAAGAAAAGCCCTGGACCGGATGGGTATACAGCAGAGTTTTACAAAACCTTTAAAGAGGAACTAACACCAATACTTTTCAAGCTATTCCAGGAAATAGAAAAAGAGGGAGAACTTCCAAATACATTCTACGAGGCCAACATCACCCTGATGCCTAAACCAGACAGAGACACTTCAAAGAAAGAAAACTACAGACCAATATCTCTAATGAACCTAGATGCAAAAATCCTCAATAAAATTCTGGCGAATCGGATTCAAAATCATATCAAAAAAATTATACACCATGATCAAGTAGGATTCATCCCTGGGATGCAAGGATGGTTCAATATACGGAAATCAATAAATGTTATTCACCACATCAATAGACTTAAAAATAAGAACCATATGATCATCTCGATAGATGCAGAAAAAGCATTTGACAAAGTACAGCATCCCTTTATGTTCAAAACTCTAGAAATATTAGGGATAACAGGATCATATCTCAACAAATTTTAAATTTAGAAAAAAATGCTTAGAAATCATGGTGAACTTGTGATACAGTCTTTGAACATTGGCTTATAAAACATATCCAGAGAGAAATTATTATATGTATACAAATTTTGCCATGTGGAATTACATGTGAAATTGTAAATTTCACTTTATAGAAAAGAGCCTCCCAAATTAACTTATTGCTCTGTAAGTCATTAATCGGGTTTGTATTATACCTATTATTCTTGTCTTAACGTTTTCCCCCCAAAAGTGTTCTTTTATGCCTGTTTCAAAAGAGGGATTTTGAACAAGATTTTTTTCTTCTTTCTGGTTTCTCCATTAATTAATAAGTTATATCTAACATAAATGCAGTTCTACTATTTTTTAATTTTCTGAAAATAATACATTGAAAATTCCAATTATCTTAACAAGGATAAATGAGGGATTTTATCCTGTATCTCATTTTATTTAGATGCTTAGTGAAAGTGGTTATACTGGGAATAAAAACTAAAATATAAAAAGTGATAGTAATTGTATAATATGAACTAGCAGTGTTTCAATATTTGTTAGTAAATTTATGTTATCACAGAGGAAATTAACACAGAGAGACATGAAGCTAGATGATTCAATAGAGCACCACATGAAAAATAGAGCCAAGAGCTCACAGACAAATAAAAAAACAATGGAGAATACATTCAGGTGAGGAAACAAAGAAACAAACAAACCAACCAACAAACAAAAAAACTAAAAGAATTTAGAGATGTCCATTCTTTAAATATTCAAATATTAAATATTTTGGAAAAATTTCTAAAGTTGGTCACATAGACAGTGTCTTATCTGCATGAAGAAAACAAACAAAAGTCTACTTTGGAGATCAAAGCAATTTAATAACCCAGCTAGTTCCATATCTACTTTTATTAGATAAATATATAACTCTTTCTTTATTTAGAATTGACTGTTACATTTACATTGATGATAAATACCTGGTTAAAATGAAAGAAAATTTCTATCTTTGGGTGTTCCTTATATAAAAAGAAGAAATCATTTCAGTTGAAGAATTTTTTAAAAAAAATACTAATAAACTGTGCTTAGTCTATTTAATTTAGAATGTTTATAAATTTACTATTTGTACAGGTAACAAGATAGAAACTAGACATATAAATATCTACAATATGGTTCTTTTGTTGAAGAAATTCCATAAAATATAACAAGAGATAAAACAAGATAAATTGTAAAGAAACATTTATCAATATATTTATAATGAAATATGTTGTATGGTATGTGGAATGCTATAGAAATTAACCTTTTCCATTAAAGATTGAATAACTATATAATATTATAAAAAATAATACTATATTACATTTATCACTAACCATAATTCCCCAACTTCTTTGTATTTATATTCTAAAAATTCTTGAATCTTCCTAGTATCTTGGCCAATGCCTCATTTTTAAAGCAACAACAGTTATTGGACTATGTAAGTGATACATGTATGACCACTGCACATAAGGATCTCAAGTCTAAATGAATATGAATAACCAACAAGTTATTTCATAATGTAATAATGTGTTGATGTAAATATGGAAATAAGGTTACTCATACATTCCTAGTAAATTTTCTTTAATTCATAAAGAATAATTTAATTAAGAATACTCACCACTTTAAATTCTTCAGTTTTCTTTTGGGCATGCTTTCAATTCCAAAATGTTTTCTAAATGAGGTTTAATAGTTATTTTCCAATGTACATAACTATAATATAATATATGAATATAAAGGTCTCACAGGTATAATAGTAAGTGTAGATATAACAGATTTAAAAAAAATATTTCCAGTGAAAAATACTTTATTATAATTCACGCAGAAGGAATAACCTATTTAAAAATGGAAAATAAAATAGTTTATTTTTATACAACTATTCACAAATAGTTAATTGACTCAAAATGATTAAGTAAAAGTCATTTTGCCATACATGAGATGAGTTTAAATGATAAGTTACATAAATATTACAATATTAATCAAAAGATTATAATATATACTTAGCCATTTTAAATTTATCTCCTGTAAAATCCAACATTATGCTACTATGGAGGATCTAATATGATAGGTTTTATCTGGTAGTATTTAAGATTTATAATGAACAGTACAGGTTTGAAGCTGATCATGTCTGAAGTCCAAGATAATCATTTAATATTCCAATTTCAGTATTGGCAAATAATAATGTTTTTATGATAACAAAATTTAAAAAGGGCTAATGATTAGTTTGAGAGATTAGTTTGAACCCATCAAAAGAGTCATGGCATGCATAACAGATTTACTTATTAAAGTAAAATGAAAATTTCAACCAGAATTGCTTTAACAAATGCACATGTGATTTTCTGAGGGAAATTATATCCATATTTTTTCAACCTTTCTCTACAGTGATACATAATAGGTGGTGTTAATGTTTCCACACAAAGAGGCAGAAGAGGTAACTCAGGTCATTGATAATATAGAATTCTAGAGTAGTTATTTCATTTAAAGAAACAGTGTAATAAATAACAATTACTACACACAAATGTTGTTGTTGAAGCTGAACATGACTGTGGAACGAGCCACTGTGATCTTACATATGCCCCTCACTCATTCATGTCAATGTACATTAATAAAGACACTGCCTCTGTGTCCATATACTAGGTTAAATGTAGAGATAAAAGAATGAAAATGGTAGGTGTGGAATTTGCTGTCACACAGTTTTCTCAAGTAAAATGTCCTCAAGTAAACAACCAACACAGAGTACTGTGTTTAACAAATATGAAGATGTCTACTCCCTTGTATAAAATGCAAAGATTTGCATATGACTTAGACATGCCTTCCTGTGTATTTCAAATCATTTCTAAATACTTAAAATACTAATTAAACACACAATATAAATCCTATATAAATTGTTGTTTTTAATGTATCATTTGATAAATAATGATAAGAACAAGAAATATGCAAATGTGCATGTTTAACCTCACAAATATGGAGAGCCATATATATATACTTTCATATATAATAATTCAAATATTTGATATTTATTTTTTATTATGTATAAATTTTTATATTGCTGTATAGCTCATTTGTACTCATTATTTATGAAAAAATAAAAACGCATAGATACAATTATATGCATTATTTTATTTATATGATAACTTAGTTTCTATAAGTTTGAAAATAATTAGTTCAAATTTTCTCTCAAAATCAGCCAAAATGAATAGCCCTTCTTCTGAAATCATAAGTAAATCTAAAGTCTTAAGCATGCTTAGAATGTACCTTCATGAATTTTTGTTTAAAGAAATCAATATTATATGCCAAAAATAGAATGCTCCTTGGAAAATAATTGAAAGAAGGAAATTCATTGTGCAACACAGAGAGTTGCAGTTGATTGAGACAAAGTGATTATTATATGCATGAGTTAAAACACTTAATTGTGTTTGGATTCTATATCAGAACTAATTTTCTTTCTTCTTTGGTTATCATTCAGGTGAACCCCTTCAAAGGCAAAGCCTATTTCCACCTGCTTTAAAGTGACCAAAGGCATTTATGAGAATGGTAAAGCTGATTTGATTCTCTTTTATAGTATTATGAAAGATTATTATGCAAGGACCCTATTAATTTCTCCAACCCTAATGTCAACTTAGGCAAAATTAATTAGAACAAGTATATTTTAGGAAAATTGAATCAATGAACAAAGACTATCATATATTGAAAAGAAATAAGAGCAGATAAAAGCAATTTCTGAGAAATAAAGTCAGGAGGGTTTTGAGACAGATGGAGAAGGAAGAAAAACAAGATAATGTTGTGACTTTAATTAAAATAGTTTTGGAAGAGTCATTTACACACTATGGATGAATAGCAATTCATTCCTGTAAAAATATTTACTGGTGTGGTTGTGCTGATTATTAGTTATAAATAGATTTATTTATTGAAAAATCACACTGCTTTTTGGAATCTCATTCTGTTTCTATAGATAAAAAATATCCTAATTATACAAAGATGATCCATTTGCTTGATCCATTTGCATCATGTCAGCCTCAAGACTTCTGCAGGACTAGCATCTGTGGAGATAAGAGCATTCTGGAAATAAGATGTTTTCAGGGGAATCTTTTATTTTTTATTTATTTATTTATTTTATTTTTTTTTTATTTATTGGATGTTCACGACATTACAAAGCTCTTGACAAATCATATTTCATACATTAGAATCAAGTGGGTTATGAACTCCCATTTTTACCCCAAATACAGATTGCAGAATCACATCGGTTACACATCACATTTTTACATACTTCCATATTAGTGACTGTTGATAGTGGGACAGATGTATATGTTTTTGAAATTTTCCCCTTGCATTTGCTATTATTTACATTTCTTCTATTTCTTCAAGTACTGAAAGAATCCTAGAATCATACCAATTTTTTTATGATTTTCTTAATTGTTCTACTTGTTCCTCTACATTGATGTCCTTAATTATCATGTTATATATATTGATCCAATCATGGGTTCTTGCCACCTTATACTTAAAAGGAGAATCTGTACTTCTTCTCCTGGCTCTTTCAATCTTAAAAAGATCTTTACTTGTTGGTTGAATTATTCTCAGCTTTTCCTGAGTACATCATTTTCACCTCCTCATTCTTTGTGTTAGAATTCTATATTCTTCATAAATATGAGGATATTGAGATCTACATTCTCTAGTCAAAGAAAAATATTTGGAAACCATAGAAATAAAATGTGAAATAATTATTTAAAAATTTTTATTTTTTAATTAATTTTTCTGGAATAAAAAATGTTGAATACATTTAAGAAATAAAAAATAATTAGACTTTCATATCTTTTCCAGTTTAAGCTGATTTCAAGACTTGAGGAAGGAATGATAGAAAAGAGGAAATTATTTTTTAAAAGGATAATTTATGTAGACACTATTAAAAATCAAGAATTTTAAAAAATATCTCAGATTAACAAAAACAAATCCAAGCTTGGCAAACTTAATTGATTTGCGTATAGTTGCGTCACTACACATATCCAAAGCCAGGATCATGTCCAAGACAAGTATTTCTCTATCTAGAAATTAATAAACATTAAAAAGAGAAAACAAAACAAAAGGACAAAATGGAGATCTTAAATCTTTGTTTCAACTAGCAGTCCTGAATCAATTGGTTAAGACTGGTCCAACTAAATATTCTGTTTCTTGGTTAAAAACAGCAAACCACTGAAAGGAAGAAGATATGATATAAAATAGGGAAACAAAATAAAGGAATAAAAAAGAAAGAAGAAATTATCTTTGGTAGTTGTTCCTCATGCATGCCTTTCTCAGCAACCACATGGGGATGGTTGGCTAGATCTGTCTCCACTGTTTGGGCATGTATATCTTAACATATCGTCGCTTCAACAGCGATTATCACATCGAAACCAACAGACTAACAATAATTGCTACCCCTGGGATTTTCTTATTATACTTGAATAAAAACTCTGTTATAGGCCCTTGAATTCTGCATTTTTAACAGTCTCCCTACTTATGTAACACAGGAAGTCCACAGTAAATTTGGGACAAATTATGAAATTAAACACATAATTATGAATAGTAAATCTTACTAAATTTCAACATTTAAAAGTAATTTACACGTCTGTTACTAGATATGAATGTTATTGTTATTCCTTGTTTAACAAAGTGTTGTTTTTTGCCACATATTTCTGAATATGCAAATTGTTATTCCATAATCTATGGAATTAGAAGGAAATCAATTTGGGCATATAAAAATGATACAATATTCCTAGGATATCAACAATGCATGGTTTGAGATTTGTTTTGTCTTTAAAAACATTAATCAAATCAGTAATTTCAGAAAAAATTAAAGATATTTTAATAATTAAAATTAAAATACTAATAATGATACAAGTAAAGGTGTAATGTGCCTTAAGAAGGAGATAAACTTGAAAGAATCTAGTTTGTGTATATCTTTTGCTTTCTCAAAAAACTATTTTTGTAAAATAGTCACTGGGCTACTGAGATAACCCACATAGACTGTTATTAATATGCAATCTTTCTTCCTGAAACAGTTTACATATGCAATATACAGCATCTGGACCTTGTAATTGAATTTTTGAAGTTCTCTGTGGTTTGGGAGCTGCATATGGGTCAGTAATCATTATCCAGACACCATCATTCATCGTGCACTTACAATTAATCAACTCATTAATTATGGAAAAAGAGTCTCGGAAGTATAACACACCTATTTCTTAAACAAACATTTTACCCTTGAGCTGTAAAAGTAGTATCTCCTTTAGCTATTCTTTAGATTACTGTTAGATATTTATAAAGAGAGCTTTTAAAACAAGGTCCATAGGAAGAGTCAATATAAAAACCTTTCAGTCAAAGGACCCATCATACATACAGAATTTAATAACTTTCTGGTTAAATCCCTGCCTGAATCAGCTTTTGGATCTTTATCTTCTGAAGCTAATGTCAATAATGCTTTCTTTTTAATTTAGCTAAATTCAGATATCTGTAGGAGAAACAAATCATGCTCTTTATTAGTACTACTAGTAGTATATGGTTGCCAAGGAAAATATGGTAATTAGGGAAAGTAAAATATTCTTCCAAAACTTTTTTGTCACATATTAGTAAGCCCAGGATGTTGTTTAATGGAAACACTTTATGGATTCATGAAGGGGGGGGGAGACAGTAAATATATATTCTCACTTTCTAGCTGGTTAGCTAATCTGACCATTTTCCTTCACTATTTGTCAATCGCACTTTTGCTATTTTTTCCTCACTCCTAGCAATTTATCTTTATGTTTCACTGACTACATCATGACCTACAAAACTCCTTGTAAAATGACACACATTAATATGAAAAAGAGGCTAATTGCATAAGATAAATGCCCACCTAAAATAATAATAAAATATAATCTGATATTGGCTCAAGGTAGAGCCTGGCAGGATTGTTTAATAGAGTAGTTGTTAAATATATGATGAGCTTAAGGAAGATGAACAGCTGTTTGCCATCTTCACTGAAGCTAGAAATAGCTTAAGCTTAAAATGAGAGACATGAAGAAGAGATTCCTGTCTGCAGATTTCTAATGGGATTTTTAGTCAGAGGTCCATGCAACCCATAGAATTTTATTTCTTGTTAAATGTAGAAAAATATAAGATAATTTAAGGGCCATTCAATTCAGAGATAGGAGGAAAGATCAATTGATATTTTAAGGGTTCCTCTTTTCTAACACCACGTTGTCCAGACTTCTTTGAGCCTCAGTTTTCCATCTGTGAATTTCTCTGCTTGAAGTTATAAAACTCCTCTCAGATCAAGGCTTAAACTTCTAACTATTTGGGCCAAGTTCTGGTAGAGGACAAGGGGTAGTGAAGATAAAGCTGAGCTCCTAAAATTTTAGATCTCTTATGTGTCAAAATTTAATCCAGTTTCAATTGCTCTCAGTGAGTGGAGAATTGGCTGTGGGAAGGATGTCTATTTCTTACATATTATCTGACATTTTTCTTACCCATGAGGTACTTTCCCAAGTACAAAATTTGACTCCATTTTTTCTATGTCTCTGTTCCATGGTTGATTTTGACATTTTAAGGAAATGAACATGAGAAAGTGTGATAAATATTACCATGTAAAGTGTGTAGATCACAGGTAGAAGAAAGCATCAGGCAAAGGAAACATTTTTAATGAAATTGAAAGAATGTGTTATGTTTTTTTTTAGATTGATATGAGGAGAAAGAAGAAGAAGGAGGACAACCACAAACATTCTGTATGTTAAGCTCTAACATTTCATTTACACTTTAGCTCAAAAATTTTAATCTGGTTTATTTGGACATTAGACAAACACGGAGGTTCAAGGGAGAAACAGTGGATGCTGAAGTAGATTCATGAATCATCCATTTCTGTCTACATCACCGGTTTGAAAACCGCAGCTCTTAATGTTATAGTCCGGTTTTGAAGAAGCAAAGGGACACAGTCAAATTGACAACCATATCTTCATATATGGCAACATGTGGTTGTTCAGACCATGTGAATGGAGACAACATTGCCTCTTAATGATTCTGCTATAAACCAGCCATTATCAACACACCACATGATGTGAGTAAAGTAACAGAAAGAAAGGAAGCGATACCTGATCTCTTATGGGGCTGGAAAGGAGAGAAAGAATCCCCACTCACCGCCCCCCCCCCCCGGCCCCAAGTATACTTGGATCTGAATTAAATATTGTGAGATGGTTTAAAACAGAGAAGTAGTTAACAACATCTTGTTACTAATTCTTAAAACCATGAAAAACAAATCTTGGGATTTATTCTAGTTTACATTATCCTTTGTTTCTTAAAAATCCATTTCTATGATCTCTGGAGATCTTGTATCTTATTTATCCCTTAAGTCGTCCATTATTCAATCTTTTCAATCGAAAGTATTTTTTCCAGCTTTGTCTCTCATTCAAGATTAAACATTTCATAAAGGATAGAAACCAAGACTTACTAATATCTATATATGTATCCGAACTTATATGATGTAATGCTTAAGTATTAAAATAGAAATATATCATAAGATGCTAATATTAGAGTTATCATCTGAGTCCAAAGATGCACTTGCAATTTACATTTTTATTTCTAATGTCCCCATCTTTAAGTACAGATTTGAAATATATTAAATAATTTTGCTTTTTAATAATCACACTTTTTCTTTAGTTTTTTTAAAGTGCCTTTTTGTCTATTTCAATCTTTTTTACTGCATTATATAGCTAATAAATTCAAAGGACTTGGAAATATGTTATTCTATTTTGGATAATAAAGGTTAATCACAATGAAAATATTAGGTCAAATAAAAAACAGACCAATTTCCAAATTGTTTTTGTATCTGTACCCTATTCACCAGCAAAATACCCATGTGAGAAAATTCTTCAAAAATTATTGCTGTTTTCATCAAAGTGGTTTACATATACCTTGCTAACATCTGTTGCCTGGCTGAGGTAGGAATATTCTTCCCCACAGGGCTGCTGTCAGACCTGAACATGTGTTTGGTATATTAGTCTACTTGGGCTGCCATAACAAAACACCATAGACTAGAAGGCTGAAATAACAGACATTTATCTCTTAGAGTTCTGGAGGACAGAAGCATAAGATCAAAGTGTCAGCGGGTTTGATTTCTCCTAAGTCTCATCCCCTTAGTTTGTATTTAGTCACCTCTCTGTGAACTCAGATGACCTTTTCTCTGTGTACTCACATCTGTGTTTTTTCTCTTTGCTCATAAAGATACTGGTCCTACTGAATTAAAGCTTCTACTGTATGATCTTTGTAAATCTTAAAGACATCATTAAGGACCCTATCTTCAAATACAATTGCATTGGGTGTGAAGGTTTTGGCATATGATTTTTGGAGAGACGAAATACTGTGCATGTCTTTGAGCTAATGGAAAATGAGATAAAGCAACTGAAAATTACTAAATTTACTAAAATTACTAAAATTACTAAAAGATAGAAGAGCCATTTAATGATTCGTCTACAGGTCTCTTCTCTCTGCCATGAGGCCATATGTACTCAGAAGGGACTGCCTCTTTACCCTATCTTTGGATTAAGGAAACCATGGATCCGAGAGGTTCTCTTTAATCAACAACAGAGGAGAATATGAGTAAAACTTTGTTTCTTCTCTATCATTAGTACTGATACTTTCAGGATCTTAAGTCCCACAGATTAGTCCAGTAAATGCTAACTCATAAAGTAATTATTACCTAGAAATAGAAAGCTTTCATTAAACAGTGTGCCTTTTGTTGTTGGGGTCAGGCTGTAGGCAACAAGGAATTTTTTATTAGTGGATAAATAAAACCTCAGTGACAAACCACATGGTCAAACTATTACTGACAAGTACTTGAATGGTCACTGATTAAGAAAAAGGGCTCCTGTGCATGTTACTAGAATACTTCATCCTTCCTCAATCATAGTTAGCTACATTTACACTGCAGCTAAATGAGGCACTTCAAGAAAAAGGGGAGCTCAGATAAGTGTTTTCCAGTTAAGCAGAATTTTAAAAGAGTACAGAAAATTCCAGAAATACCAGGACTTGCAGGATTAAAAGACATGGAACTTATTCCTATCCAACTTTTAAGAGCTAAATTAAAAATTACTTTGAGTGACAAAGTCCAATTAGGCTCAAACTTAGATTAAGACAAAATCAAGTTATGGGGATGTAGCTCAGTGATGAAGAGTTTGCCTGTCAAGGGTGAGGTCTTGAGTACCTCAAAAACAAGCAAACCAAAAACATATAAAATCAAGAGTGCAACTACATATCCTCACTGAAACCAAATAACTTTCTTCAATGAGACAGTAGGGCTCGGAGAGCCTAAGGATGTGCCACTTACATGAAAGCCTAACAATTCACTGAACTCATAATTGAACACAGTGATAGATTTAAACATGGAAAAGGATCATGCATACAAATACAGGCACATTAAGCTGGTCATGATAAAATTATATTATTTTTGAAAATCCAATGTAGTTTGTACTTCTAATAGAGCCACCACTGTGAATTAAAATGGATTATGATGATTTGAGATTTACAATGTCTTTGGTCCTCCAGTATTCTACTAGCAGCAGAAAAGTGGAAAAAGATAATGAATTTATTCCTCATAGAGATTTTATTTCCCCATGTCCTCTTCAAATTTTCTTCAGGAAAGTAAATGGAGAAGAATAACCTCATAGAGATTATAGTTTAGAGCTCTGGAGAACCTAGGATCTGAGAAGTACTGCTGGAGGAAATTATTAGAGAATTTTTAAAAGTTTAAAACCCCTTCAGCAAGATTTCAGAATGACCATGGCCACTTGGCCTGGGACTGGAAATTTGTGAGTGTGTGTGTGTATGTGTGTGTGTATGCATGTGTTTATGTATGTAAAAAAGACAGAGACTGAGAGATAATAGTTTTAACAGTTATTTTAAAATACACTTTTTTATTATTCTACAATATTACAATATAATTTTATTGTTTGTCCTAGTTTCCTGAATCATTTTTGAATTATATCTGCTAATGAATATTTTTGTTAAAATTCTTCTCCATTTTTCCTCTTATCTCACTCTTAACACCGAACTACTTTCCCCCATCACACACAAACATATATGCATGCGTATGCAGACATATATACTTGTCTTTTTGTAATAAAGATGACACTAATCTGTAGAATTTAACTAAGCAGCTAAATCAAGATACGCTGAGTAGACAAAGTTTTCATAGAGAAGTCTAAAAAAGAGGACAAGGAGGGCTCTCTGTCATGTAAATCCTTTGTTAAGCTTTCTGTGTTATAACAATATTTTTTTCACTGGAATGTTCATACTTGTTTCACTTTCAATTGTACCAAGCAAATATTTGAATGGCTTTGTTTAAAAAAACTAAGATTTGTATTATACCTATAGATCTTTTTAGGTCCTCAATTCATGACACTTTAGGATCAAAACACAGGATATCATGTAGGAAACAGGATGCCCAAATTGGGGTTTAGAAGTTGACATACTTCCTCTTCATCTTTGTGCATAAGTGTGATAGTGAGGATTGAACCCGTTGGGAACTCTAAAACTATGATACATCCCAGTGCTTTTTATTTATTTATTTACTCTTTATTTTGAGATAAGGTCTCACTAAGTTTTCTGGGCTGTCTTAGAACCTATGATTCTCCTGTTTCAGCCTCTGAGTAGCTGGGATTATAAGCATATACCATTACACCTGACTTCAACTTTATTTTTTTGCCTAATATGGAGTTTGCATACATTTGGAAATTCTTAATCCCCCCCTGTTCTTTTAATTGTGCATATTTGAAGCCTACTTTTCATTATATAAATACTCAAATAAGCTTTGATGCTATCACTGTTCTATTTTAAGTGTTTATACACTTGTGTTAACATCATAGTAGAGCTTCATTTTTTTTCTGTCTATGCTATATAGATGGTACATATGTAATACTGCAGAATGCTTATATGCTACACAACACACTGTTGAGGTCCTGCTTCTGGAGCAGTGTCAAACCGGCTCCTCCCCCACACTGAGGAAGCTAATGGGAAGAAAAAGAGTTAAAGCTACATCATTTCCCACATCCTTGTTACACTGAGCTCACCTGAGACTCACTCTTCAACTACCTACTGAGTAAGTTGTTTATTGTTAGGGGCCTCTGTTGAGGAGGTGAGGAGTGATTATAATTGAAGGTGTTTATCTTGGAAGGTTTTGGGAGTTTGGGAAGGAAGAGGTCCCAGCACTGAGCCAGTGGGAATGGAATTCAGGGATTGGAAAGTAACGTAATGGGAAATCAGATAGAATGAAGGATACAAAGCCAACAAAAGTAGGAACATGGAACAAGGTTTGAACAATAGCTAAGAGAAAGCAAGCTTGGCTATTATATCCACATACCTGTGCATTATTGTTGTAGTCTGTAAAATTACAAAAGGTAAGCAGCTAGTTTAGAAATTACACAGGGACTTCAAGTGAAAAGTAGCAGATCCAAATTTAAAAAGGCAGGAAGAAAAATTGCATTTTACCTTGTAATTAGTTTCAAGATTGAATTGGATGCCTATGATTAAGGCCGAATGTATAAGACACTTGGAAGATAAGAGATATTGATAACTTGCTATATATGTACAAGAAATCATGGTATGTAAAGGAATGGGAGGAAAAAAAGACTCACATTTTCAGGACATAAAATCATATGCAGACATAAAATCAAGGTTTAAGTGACTGAAAACAAAAGAACTCTACGTTCCACAGTGGAGATTCAAAGAGATTGTTAGAAGGACCCATCAGAGAAAGCCAACATACCTAGTAGAAATAGAGAAGAGCTTTTTTTTGGGGGGGGGGGGCAGGGAAGAAGGCATTAGATTTGGCCTGCAAAAGAGGGAAAAAATTTCAAAAAGTAGAAAAATGTATACAATGTCCCAGAAGTAGAATAGCACAGAATATATTTTTTCAATTTGTCAAAATAATTATATACATACACACATACAATAATAAAAGACTGATAAAGTAGGTTGATATTTGGATTATTTTCCCTCTCACCACTTTTCCCAAATAATAGTAAACCTGTCTTGAATATTTAAAATAGATGGAGAAAATAAGAATTCATTCCCTTCATTCATTATAAATAGCAGTCCCTTCATTACATGGACTATACTTTTATTTTTTGTATTCATTCAAACTATCAAAACATTTCTAGTACTAGCCACATAACAGGAAATATACAAACTGTAGGCATGAACAACTGTCCAGCTTCACTGGATTTGTATAATTGGAGAGAGAAATTCTCTGAGTATGGGAGAAGATAGAGCTACTTGAGAAATGATAGAGAAGTCTTCAGAAGGAAATAACATTTAGCCAACAAACATAAAAATCATGAATCAGCTATGGGAAGGGTCAAGGAAATATTCTAGAAATAGGAAAGACACACAGTTGCTAATGTGGGTACAAGATCTGGGGAGAGTCATGGGTAATGTTAATGCTGGTAGGTCAACCATAAAAGTGGCCCCTTGTATTCCATTCTTTTCTGTCTTTTGTGATATTTCTATTCCTACACTTCTCATCACATGGTAACGTTGTTTTCCCTTCCTTTTGAGTCTGGACTGCCTTAGTGAGCTTCTTTGGTGAGAGGAATTTGGTGGGGATGACTGTCAATCCTGGCTCTAGGCCTCGATGTTACATACAACTCTTATTTTTGAAACTCCTGCTATTGCCATGATAAAAAGTCTGAGCTGGTCTGCTGGAGGATTAAAAAGTATGAGCAATTTTGTTGGTTCACCGGATTTATCCAAGACAAGGGTACAAACATATGATAAAGCATAGCCAAGATCACTTTAGTCTAACTATAGCTGATCTGTAAGGTGAGCATGATCCCAGCCAGGATCAAAGAGTTAACAGAACCATGTTGTTAACATATGAAATCTTGAGCAACACCAAATTTTTATTTTAAGTAAATAAATCTTAAGTCAATTTATTACTCACCAATATATAATAGAAATAATAGCTTAAGTATTTTCATATTGCAAATAATTTCAAGTTCATTAAAATGGTTACCAATATTATTATGGATCCAGATGTTCTGCTAACTTTGGTGATTTTTTTGTTTCTACTTTTTGTTAATTATTGTTGTTGTGTATCTTTCGGCTGAGAATCATACTTACAAAATGGCTACTACATTTAAAAACGTCTTTTTTTTTTTTTTTTTAATGTAACAGTACTTGGACCAGGTAAAAATACTCTTGCTTCCCTTTTTGAGGTGTAGAAAATTCTACCCAGGAGTCTCTCAGCACTTCTTACACATATACCCTATTAACCAAAATTGGAAGCCTAATCCACCCAAACTCTTCATATACAAAATAAATTAGTAGGGGTCTTACAGGCATATCCTATAATGATTTAAGCCATGGACATGTTCCCATGGCAAAAAGTGAACACCTAAAAATTAAAGAGCAAGATGAAACATCTGACAGATAAAATGAGAACATATTTTGAAACTAAGTTTTGAAGTTATTTCTGCTAATTAATCTGAAGCTGACATGAAAAAAAGTAGAAAGGAAAACATAGAAAGCCAGGTGTGGTGGCACATACCTCTATTTCAAGCAGCTGAAGCAAGAGGCTCACGATTTGGAGGCTAGCCTCAGAAGCTTAGCAAGACCTTGTCTCATAAAACAAAACAAAAGAAAACAAAACAACAACATTAAAGGACAGGATGGAGTTCAAAGGTAGAGTTCTTTGAGGTTTAATTCCAAATACCTTTAAAATAATCTGAAAAATCTGAGGGATACAGGGAATAATAACTTAAAATGACCTTGAAAAAGAGGGCAGTGTCCATTCACAAAGAGAAAAAGAAGTTAAGTAAGGGAAAGTAACAGTAGCATTTCAGATGAGTGGATAAAGATTGTAGACAAGGGAATATATAGGAGATCAGAAATAAAGAATCCAATGAGGAAAATATTTTCTTAATTCCAAGTGTGAGAACAGGACTAGTGTGATGTGTGCTACAGTAGCATACCTGTAAATAGAGAAAAATGTGTGGATTTGTGAAGGATTTATGGTGTTTTCGGGCAGACTTTCTGAGGCAGCACTTTTAGTGAGAAAAACCGACCACTCAGGATTAATTCAATGTTTGACTCATGACTTTGCCATTTCCTAAAAGAGACTATCCTGGGACAAGTTTTGGGAAAGGGAAGTACAGTCTTGAATATATGAAGTGAAAATAACTATGAGCCATTCTGGTCGAAATGGTCAAACTCAACACATGAGCCTATATCAACTGAGGATTTAGAACTGGAAATACAACTGGGAGTTGTATATTCATAGCATTTAAAACCACAGCATAAGATTCAATTACTTAGGAGGTTGAATGAATAATGCCTGTCTACCAGCATTTCTTCCCTCAAATCACTTATTATTATCTAAAAATATTATAGTATACAACCCCAAATTTTATGAAGATTTCTAAAGAAAAACTTGGTTCCAAAGAAAACATTTTTTGACACTTTCCAATTTTACTGATTTATTGCTATTTTATAAAAGTAATTATAGGTAGGCCTAAGAATGTGTAAGGATCTAAGTTGCCAAAATTTTAAAATATTCTCTTACTTTGCTTGTGGGGAACACTAAGCTCAATAAGTGTTGGTGAATCTATCAATTTTTACAATATTTAATTTGTGCAAATATCTCTATTCCAGAGATATCTTACTGGTTCAAATTTTGCAAAGGTGTAACTAAATATGTTAGGAATATTAAAAGCTTTTATTTTCCTTTATTAATTTGTCATATATCGTTACTTAAAGTGTGAAAACTATGCTGTGATAGTAAACCAATATTAATATTAAGGAGGTGATTATGTTTATGAAACTAAAAACAGTTCAATTCTAAACACCTGTAGAAGAATTTTATGCCATTTCTAGAAACACCAAAACTTTTTTTTTCACATAGCAGCTATATGAATATGAGATTCCTCAGTATTTCCTTTTCTCATGGCTTTAAGAAATTTATAACCACTTTAGAAAATTAACATATGCAGAGTTCTTTGAAGATTAAAAACATAGTTTATCATAAGAGTGCTTATTAATTGAATTTTCATTCATAATTGTTGATATAAAGTTGCTGTGGTTTAAATAAATGTCCAAAAAATGTCCATATGTTAAAAGTCACCATGACGGTGGTATTTGGAGGTGGCTGAAACTTGTAGGAGGTGGGGCCTATGGCCTAGGGGAAGTCCTTATATCATTGGAGAAATGCCCTGAAACACAACTGTGGGACCATGGTTTCTTCCTGTCTCTCTCTTTTACTTTCTGGCTATGGGGTGAGAAGATTATTTCATCATGTGCTCCTGGACATTACTATCCAGCACCCTAGAGAATCTAAAGGATCAAAATAATAGGACCACTGAATCTTGTACTAGAACTTCCTAAACTTTAAGCCCTTAATCACAGACTGGAACCTAACAAAACATTTTTTTTTCTTATTAGTTAACTATTTAAGATATTTAATTAGCATGATAGAAAACTCACTAAGACAAAAGTCAAATAAGAAGCACACCAATGATCATGAAAATCAACTACAGGATATAAAACCAAAAAAAGAAATTAAAAGCAAGGACTCAGATATGTGAACATCATCATTAATAGCAGCATCAATCACAACATAGCCAAAATGTGGAAATAATCTGAAAGTCCATCAAAATAGATAAATGGGTAAGTAAACAGTCTACAATATGAATGATCTTTGAAGACATTACAGTAAGTGAAATAACCAGACACAAAAGGACAACTATGTTATATTATACTGAGGAATATAAAAAAAGCTGTGTTAGTTAGGTTTTTATTGCTGTAACCAAAATATCTGCCAAGAACAACTTAGAGGAGAAAATGTTTTGAAATGCTTTGAAATTCCAGGTCCATATTTGGAGAACGTGTTGAGATGTGAGTTCCAAAATGGATGGGTACCTCCATGCCTTTGGCCTGGTCAGATGGAGTGCTCACCTCCCTCTTGTTCTGTCTTTCTATGCAGCCAGGAACTTGCCCCAGCAGAGGTTTCTTGTTACTGGAATATCTTAATCTCAAGGTTCTCCACTGTAGCTTTGGCTTTCTTCTCATAAATTTATAAATCACCCTCTCAACTCAACTCAAAGTAGACTAAGGACCTTGGCAGTAGACCATAGACCCTGTACTAACAGAAGAAAAAGTAGGAGCAAATCTACATCATGTTGGCTTAGTAACCAACTTCCTTTACAAGACACCTAAATTGCAACAAGAAAAATTTTTAAAAAATCAACAAATGGAATGGTATCAAGATAAAAAGCTTCTCCTCAGCTAAAGAAACAATCAAGAATGTGAAGAGAAAGCCTACAGAATGGGAGAAAATATACGCCACCAGCACCTCAGGTGCAGCATTAATTTCCTGGATATATAAAGAACTCAAAAAAACTTACCATCAAAAATTTGAATAACCCTATTAATAAATGGACAAAGGAACTGAGTAGACACTTCACAAAAGAAGAAATACAGTGAATCAACAAATACATAAAAAAATCAACATTGCTAGCAACTAGAGAAATGCAAATTAAAACCACATTGAGATTTCATCTAACTCCATTCAGAATAGCAATTATCAAGAATACAAGTACAATAAATGTTATCAAAGATGTGGAGGAAAGGTACATTCATACATTGCTGGTGGGACTGCAAATTGGTGCAACCATTCTGGAAAGCAGTATGGAGATTTATCAGAAAACTTGTAATTGAACCATTTGACCCAGCTATCTCGCTCCTAGGTGTATACCCAAAAGACTTAAAATCAGCATACTATTGTGATACTGCCACATCAATATTTAGAGTAGTTCATTTCACAAGCTAAACAATGAAAACACCCTAGGTACTCTTCACCAGATGAATGGATAAAGAAAACGTGGTAAATATACATGATGGAATATTACTCAGCCATAAAGATAAATAAAATTATGGCATTTGCCAGTTAAAGGATGGAACTGGAGACTATCATGCTAAGTGAAATACTCCAGTCCCCCCCCAAAAAAAAAGCCCAAATGTTCTCACTGATACACATATGCTAACTCACAGTAAGGGGAAATAGGCAGAAAGAGAAGTACTTTGGATTAGACAAAGGGGAATGAAAGGAAGGGAGGGAGAATGAGAATAGAAAAGATAGTAGAATAAACTGGACATTAATTTCTTATGTTCATATATGAATAATGACCAATGTAATTCCACATGATGTACAACCAGAAGAATGGGAAGCTTTACTCCATATATGTATATGTAAAAATACATTTTACTATCTGTTAGAGTCTGTAAACAAGTCAGGATGGCGCCTGGCATTTTGCCAGAGGGAGTGGTTTGTGAAGTAACACCAGCGAGCCATTAAGTGTGGAGATTTCTTATTGGTTGACTGCTGTATCTAGTTTATGTTAATTAAGATAAGCTGTGTGGAATGTATAAGTACCTCTGTTGTTCTACAATAAATGGCTCCCACTCCTGCTGTATCAATGTACACAAGTTGCTCGTCACCCCCCGGTTATTTTCCTGCAGCCGGACCGCGGCAACTATCATGCATAACTAAAAACAACAATATAAAAAATAATAATAATAATTTGCCCTCTCAGGGACTGTATGCAGGGATTTTGTCCCTGCCACACTTTGTCTGGCTTACTATAACTTACTTTGAAATTCCACTTTCTTAGTGGAACTCAGCATGTTGCATTTATGTAAAGTCAGCACCCTGTGAATGATGCCAATATCTGCCACCATTTTGATTAGTATCCTGGCCTGGTGAGAACATGGTTCCACTAGTCTCTGAGTGCCTAGTTGGCTAAGCACAGTGAAATAGTATGTTAGGTTCCCCAATGAGAGCAGAGTGTCCCAGGTTCTTTTAAAAGGTATAGTTATTCATTTTGCACACTTGAACAAGCAATGGGTGTTGTATGGCAAATTTCTGAGAAGGCCTCAAGACGTCTTTTCTATGGTGGCAGTTCAAAGTACTTTGTATCTCTTTAATGTCAGTTTTCTCTTAACAACCACTGTTAGGGCCACCAGGAACAGGAGCTGAGCATGACCTTTAGCCTTGAATGATGAAGGTGTGGAACTAGCTTCAGCTGGAAGTTCAAAAGCAGGTGGATCTCTTCTTCACCCTGCAAGGAACTACAGCTCTGGGAGTAGGCATCACCCAATGGGACTGGGCTACAACCCCCTGAAACCCAATCCCTTGCCTCATTTGGGTGGAACTTTTCTTAAGTGTCTTCCCCTCAATAAATAGGGCCTCAGGCATGCGCTCTCTCTCTTCCAATGGACCCTTAAGGTCAAGAGCTGTCCTGATTCCTGCAAGCAAAAGGTATTTCTCTATGTTGTGTGCTTCTTTTGGCATTTTCTTAGTTATAGATGTAGCCAGCTCTTGTGAACCCATTTCAAGTCACCAGCTGGGTTAGTTGGAGATAAACCACAACACTTTTGGCCAAACTTTTACATGCTTTTATATTCTGATCAGAATGGAACTTAAAAAATATAAATATATATATATTTTTCTCTGCTTTTTGTTCCTGATTATCAGTTTAGACCTAGCTAGAAACTGCCAGAAATACCCATGTTACTTCCTGAATTTTCTGTTCCCTAATTATTACCTCAGCCAGATTAGTTAATCCATCACTTTTGAATTCAGCCTCACATAAATTTTCGGGACATAAGCAAAATGTAGGCATGTAAATAGTACACCAATAAGACAAAACTGTTGGAGCTTTTGAAACCAGAAGAAAATGGACCCAATAGTATTTAGACTTTCTTTCCTGATATCTCTCTTAATGTTCATTCATCCTGTTAACAAGTCTTGGTAATCTTCTTTCATATATACCACACGTTACTTCCAAAATATTATTTTCCTACGTTCCTTATCTAATATTATTTTAATTAGAGATATTATTGAAACTATTGCTATTGTATTATGGACCTGCTCCCTGTTTAGAATCACTAGATTATAAACCCTGAAAGGTCTAGAACCAAAAGTGTGTAGTGCCTTGCTTTATCTGCACTGCCTGACTCAGCTCTATTTACATAATGAATGTTCCATGAATACCTGGTTCAATAACTGAAGTAGCCCCATAATGTACGGCTGTATGGCCCTGCTTCTCTGTCCTGGATTGGTGGTTCTTTCACTATAATATGTCTTCATTCTTTACAGTCAAGGTTTGTACTTGGGAGAAAAAGAAAAAATGTGAAATATCATAGAGAAGTAATGAGAACCCAACTTAGAAGTGCAATAAACAAAGTCTTGCTGTAAACTGTGAGAACATGATAGTGCACTCTCACATCATAAAACCAGAAAAAAAATCAAAGGATAAATTTAAAGGAGCAGATTTTCCTCAACATAAAACTTCTTAGTCCCACTCCATTCTATTATGTTGTGGTAAAATTATTCAATCTTTTGCTCAAATCTAGGCACCATGTTTGAAAACATTGACAAAATTTGAAAGCATTGACAAAATTCCTGAATTAAATGGCATTGGATGTATTTGCTCAGTGCCAATTGAGTTTGACAAACAGGAAAGTAATGTTTGCAGAGCAGTGAAAGAATATTTGAAGTCCAGAGGAGTTGATTACACAGATGACCTCAAGAACCAAGGTGAATCCAGTGGTACATATGAGATGCACCTTTCTTTGCACTTTGAAAACTGGAATATTGGTTTGATTGTTCTGACAAAATGCAATCATCCCCAATAGTCTTTAAAAATTCCTATTAGGGATTCTTAAGGTTGTGCAGGCTTGTAAGCAATTACTGGTACCTTATGATTATTTCCCTGATGATTTTAGCACCCTTATTGACCTGCTGAGCTATGTGGTTTCATTCAAAGGCTCATCATTTTCTCAAGATAATCAGCTAATAACTTGTTGTCCTGTATCCATTCATTTGTAAACTTCCTTGCCTAATGTTATGTATAAGTCAGTAGCTCAGAAATGGCAACTATTTAGACATTTCCCAGAGTGAAATTAAGATAATTTTTAATATTATCAAGGGAAATAATAGTCTTATCAAACTTTTTGCTCATCAGACAATATCTAATATATTATGTTTGAACCTTGGGATACAAATTTTAAGATATATATGGACAAACTAGAGTGTCTAAAGAAAAGTATTTATGTTGAAGTGTCTCAAAGATAAGACATAAGAGAAATGACTTTGTGTTAGAAATACTGATTTTTATAAGCATCACTTAAGAAGCATATAATAATGGTATTTATGTATTTGAACAACTATTTTATAGAAGGGAAGGCAAATTCATTTGTTTCTTCATTGTAACGTACTTAGAACAATGGTTGAAAGCTATAAAAGGATACACTGTTTTTAGATTTAAATTTGTCTTAGAATAAAAGGATCTTCTTAAAAATTATTATTTTTTTCATAATTAAAACAGTTAGCCTTATTAAGGAGTGAGTTCAACATTTTAGAATCAATAGTTTTATTTTACATGAAAGATTACAAGGAATAGTAGATGGGGTAGAGAGAGAAGATGGGAGGGGAGGGGAGGGGGGATAGTAGAGGATAGGAAAGGTAGCAGAATACAACAGTCACTAATATGGCAGTATGTAAAAATGTGATGTGTAACCAATGTGATTCTGCAATCTGTATTTGGGGTAAAAATGGGAGTTCATAACCCACTTGATTCTAATGTATGAAATATGATTTGTCAAGAGCTTTGTAATGTTGTGAACATCCAATTAAAAAAAAATTAAAAAAAAACAAAGATGTTGTGTCCGCCAAAAACCAAAATAAAATAAATATTAAAAAAATAATAATAATAAAAAAAGAAATTAAAACAATGATAAGAGGGACATTGGAGCATATTTTATTGTCTATTTGGGTGTTACCGTAACTCTATGAGTTCAGTATTGTGATTTTTATTTTATATAGAGAAAGCAAAACATAGATTAAGTGGCTAGACAAGTCTACCAAAGCAAGGGATAGTAGAATCTGGATTCTAGTTGAGTCCTCTGTGACCATAAAGACTTTTCTTGAAATACCAGGCTACAACACTGGAAAATATGATAACATTAGGAAAAAAAGAAATGCAAAATGACATGTGTGGCCTCTGATAGGCTGAGTTAATGTTTTACCTTTGATTACCTGTATTTAACTTTTACATAATATACATTTATTATGTCAAGTAAAATTATAACTATGTTGTATTTTAAAACAGAAAAGAGAAGAATACTTTTTTGGTACTGATCTTTCCTAGCTGTACATATTCTCATTTCTGGAATAGTTTCCCTAAATATATTGTTTTTAGATTTTGATTTTGAAACATTGTAAACCAAGGAAACAACATCACAATTCAAAGAGTGGCTCTGCATCAGGAGTTCCATATGTACATACATGTATATGAGACTTCCTACCAGGATTTCTTAAAACTCTACCTCAGTATCACAGACTCATTTAGGTCTTCCATCTTTCTGTGTTTGTTACCCTCTTTTATATATTTGCTTGATCATTCTGAAGGTGATTCATATCCCCTCCCACCTGGCCCAGGTCATGCTAGTTTCCAACTCTGTTAGGACCCTGCTCCAAATATCCTTCTGTGCACTGCCTGCTAAATTCTCAGACCGGCCAAGAACCAGGAGCACTTGAAAAAAAATGGAGGCTACCCCTCAATATACATTTGATTTTTTTTTCCCTTAACATTCCATATATTCTGTTCTTTTGAAAGTTTTTTGTTCAGAGACATGTACTTTTTAGATGTTCAGATCTATATTCTCTTGTCTTGAAAACTATCACCTGTCTTATGATTCTAAATTCATACTTTCTTACAGGATTTTAAAATGTACAATTCACCCCAGTGATTCTGCTAACTGAGCTTCAATTATGTTCTCCATCAGATTCAATATTGGGTTTTAATTTTGCTGTCACATTGTAGTTACCTTGCTAAAATCTTTGTCAACTGTAGTTTCAATACAAATGACATTTGTCATTTAATTTTATTCTATTCTTCCCCAATGATGCTTTGATTTTTGTCTCAGTTAAAGTTATATTTCCTTACAAATTTTAAGATGCTCAAGTAGATACATTCATTTTCTGTTTTTTATTAACTCTTATAATCAGAAGTATACTCTTATCAGTATTTTCATTTTATATTTATCAGATACCTTATTTGTTTTCTTATGCTTTTTTCAAAGAGTTTGGTATAGATATGTGTGTGCTTGTGTGTATTTTTAAGAGCCAGATGAGAATTACCTATCTTTTATCTATGAGGGACTTGAAAATTCTAAAATTTTCTTTTTCACATATCATAGTAGAGAACATTTTTAGAGCTTTACTCCCAATTTCCAGTGTCTAGCAGACATTCTTCTCTGAAAATGTGCTATTTTGATAGTAGAAATAGATCCTTCCCTGGTGTTGGCTGGCAGTAACATATACACAGATATTAAAGTTTTCACATTTTTTTGCATGTGATGCTTTTTGCCTTCTCTCTGCCTCTGCCTTGACTATGCATCCAGAATGGCACTGGTTTCATGAAGGTGATTCACTCAAGATTACAAAAGCTCACTGAGCACATCTTTTTTCAGCTCCAGGTTTGTGGTTCACGAGATACTGTTGGCTAGGCAGGGACTATTGTAGAAATATTTATAATTTTGAGAAAATATAATAGGATGAGGAGGAGGGCTTGGGTTTCTGCAAAGCTGGTTGTTAAACATTCACTACAACACCACCTTTCAACACCTTTTTTCATTTCCTATTAAGCCAAATAAACTTCATGTCAGTGTTCCAAAATATTTGAGGTCTCTTTATCATTTAATTACCATACAAATGATAGAACATAAAATCCCTCACCAATTCTTAGGCTTGACTACACATCTTAATTTTAATTATATACTAATATAATCATGAGGGTTTCTTCTCATAAGTAATTTGAGAAAGTAGGAAGTGGGAAATTTAAAGGATTTTTTTTTCTGGGAGATTAGTGATATTTTAACCTAAAGGTATTATTCTTAAATAAAATAAAAATGTTTTAAACCATTTTTCTTCCATTTATTTCCCAATAGAAATTGTTATAATTATCCATGATCAAAATGCAAATAAAAATTAGTGTTATCATGTAAATCAAATATTGATTTGTGGGTACCAATGAACTGGTAATGATGAACAATGTTATTTACATTTTTACTTTTGCTTTTCAGTAGATCAATGTTTCTGGATATTGAAGATAAATATATTTAGTTTTAAGACTTTATCAACACATGTAAGTGTGTATCTTTTTAAAAGGGTAAGCATCATTCATTGTCTAATATTTATTAAATGTGTCATGTAACAGAGACTGATATTTCTAGTGATAGAATAAGAATATAAAAACATTCTGACTCTCCTGTAGTTATTCAGTTTGAAAGTTCTAGGTGTAGATTATTATTTAACTTGTTTCATTTTGTGCAAATGGATTTATTTCAGTTTTTTTTATCTACTTGTCTTCCAAACTTGATTCTACTGATAGCATTTTGTTATTGACAATATTTTTCAGCTTTTGCAATCTACCTTGCTTTAGGCAAAGGCAATAAAGAAAGTATAAGCTGAATCATCCTAAAATATGAAAGAATATCTCTTCCTAAATATCTGTGGCATGCAACTAGATTCTACATAAATATTACTCTTTTAAAATAAATATACTAGAAAACATACCTGTGCATACATAACTGTTAAGGTAATTTGTATGAATCAAAGTGTATATAAAGTATCTACAAAAATAAGGGTAAAGCATAAATATTTAACAATTTTCTTTTTAACTTATTTTCTTACATGAATCCTTGATTGTTTTTACTGGAGTTTTTGAGTATTTTTTTAAGGTTAATAATCTTAATGCTTATGATGCAGAATTCTTCTGAGAAGTATTCCTATTTCTGGAGTCATGCATATTGGTGTGTTTGTATGCATATGTGTTCAATGACAGAGGTGTTAGAAAACCTAATAATGTTCATTTACATGTGGCTATATTATCATGAAAAGAAAACATACAAAAACAAAATAAAGATATATAAGATTTAAAAAACAGTCTGTAATGCCATTAGAATCTAAGCACATTTTAATTATTTCCCCATAAATAATAGAAAATCTAGTAAAAATATAGCACTCTAAACATGTATAAATGATGCTAGAATAAAAGAAAGAATGAAAAAATACAAAGATGAAGCATAATATAAAATAAAAAATAAATGAAAAGAAAGAAAGAAAGATACCTGCAGCTATGATAAATGTAGAGACAACCCAACAACAGGTTTGTGAATTTGTAAGTGACAATGCAAGGCAATGATCAGGGTGGTAGAAAGGTGTCTGAAGGTAGAAAGGGTTAGAGAGAAGGTGTCTGAATTTAAACCCAAGCTCTAAGAACACAGAGTTTCTGACTGTAATGTGTACACTGAACATTGACACCTTGTACTAGAAGTGAAACTTTTGAAATAATGCACCATCAAGAACAGGAGAATGAAGGGCTGGGGCTGGGTCTCAGTGGTAGCACACTTCCCAGGCATGTGTGAGGCACTGGGTTCAATTCTCAGCACCGCATATAAATAAATAAAAGTATATCATCAACTAAAAATAAATTATAAAAACAAAACAAAACAATAACACCCCCCAAAGCCAAAAACAACAACAACAACAACAAAAAACAAACATGAGAATAAGCCAAAATTACTGGTTATTTAAAGGAAGTAAATTTTAGTCAGCTTTTCCTTACTGTGACCAAAATGAACAACTAAAAGGAGAAAAGATTTATTTTGGCTCATGATTTCACAGATTTCAGTCCATGATTGGCCAGTTTTGTTTTGGGCCTGAGCTGAGGCAGAACATCATGGTGGAGAGACATTCAGAGAGCAGAGAGAGGAGGACAGGTCAGAGACAAGATATGGTCTCCCAAGTCCTATACCCAAAACCCCATTCATTCAAACAGGCCCTGCCTCTAACAATTTCCATGATCTCCCAGTAGTAGATTCAGTTATTGTTGGGTTAATCCACTGATGATATTAGAGTCCTCATGATCCAATAACTTCTCCAAAGCTTCACTTTTAACCATTGTTGCCTTGGGGATCAAGCTTTCCACACATGAGACTTTGGGGATAGTTAGTATCCAAACCAAACAAGGGAGCACAAAATTTACCCGCCAAAATTACGGATAGACAAATAAAAGTCCTCAGTGAGAAACAAAGGAACAAAAACTGTATCAACTAGGGAGTTTAAGTCTAAATTACAAATCAATATGTTGAGGAATACCAGGGAACATTTTGATATGAAATTCATCTGGAAGGTAACATCTTAGGCATGTGATTGAAAACCAAAGTAAACCAATTCAAAACAAAATAAAAAAGCTGTGACAGTAGATATTCATAAGCTGATAAACATTGCCATGCAAATGAGATTCCATCTTTCCTAAGCAGTTTGTCTTTTGTAGGTAAAAAACCTGCATGTGACTTGTGTCCACCAGTGTTCTGTTTTATCAGATGTGGATAGTTTGTTAACCAGAGTGTTTCTTTAAACCTTCCTTAAACTGTAGGTTTAAATGATTATAATATCAAGAATGCCATAAAATGTTTAATTTAAAAAAATAGACATTTGTAAGTGCTCTACCAAATAGCATTTTATAAGTAATTAGTATTTAAATTAGGTGGTATTTGGATGAAGGTAGAAAAATAAATCCATAAAAAAATGAACCTAAAAAGATACTCATATATATTTTGGAAATTGCATATTTTCAAAGTATTGTCCCCAAATTATATCTCTGTCCTAATACTTGGAATCTGTGAACATGTTATAATATTGGACAAAGGTGACTTTGCAGATGTGATTAAGATCTTGAAATGAAAAATTTATACTAGTTTATCTGTTTGTTCCCAATATAATCACAAATGATTATGCAGATTAAAGGAGGCAGGGGAGTCAAAGGAGGTCTTTGAATGGATGCAGAGACCAGAATGATATAATTGCCAGTTGGAAAAGGCATACAGTCTAAGGAATGCAGATAACAACTAAAATTTGGAAAACTTAAGGAAACAGACTCTAGTGGAAACTTAAGAAAGAAGAGAGCTCTGTAACACTTCAATATTAGTCCACTGAGAGCCATTTTAGACTTTCGAACCCAAGAAAAGTACAATAGCAAATTGATGTTGTTTTAGACTACAAAGTTTATATAATTTCTTATAATAGCAAGAGGAAACTAATATATCATACAACAAAAACACATTGTAAATCAATAAACAACCATTCAATCAATTAAAGACTTCCGAGTGAAAAGCAAAATTTAAACAATTTTGGACTAAGTTATCAGAAAATCTCTTTATATTTGGGCAGAGTTTGGTTTCTTAAACAGAAACAGTGTGAATTAAATTGTATGTACTGATAATTTCATAAATTTGGTAAAAAGATGATATCTGAATGTCAAAGCACCATCTGCAGCAAATGGCTGAGTTGTTTTGTTTTCCTTTGGTTTTAAGTTGAGGTGACAGTGAAGGGTGCTCTATAAACAGATATTGTTCAGCTAAATGAAGCATGGTGTTTGGAGAATGAATGAAGATCCAGCCTGCGATCACAGTGATGCCTCATGGATTGAACCCAGGGGCAATTAACCACCTCTGTTTTTGTCTTCATCATCATAACCTATCCTGAGGAATTTAACCTCTCAGGGTAAATGCAGGTTGTCCTGATGATGACATATTTCCCGTCTGCTCAGGGTCAGACTTCTGAAAAGAGTTGGAGATAGAACAGATCATTTCCATATACTGCTGAAAATAATCCAGCATTAACAAGAACTGGTACCAGTAACTACTTATTGGTTCAAATGTCCAGCATTTTGTCTGGAGCCCAGGAATGGTTGAGAGAAAGCAAGACATGACTCTGCCCAACTTCAACCTGTAGTTAAAGGTCTGAGGAAAGAACAAGGTGTAGATAAATGGGATCCATGTCTTTTGGGACATCAGAATTTGGATTTCCTGATCCTTTCTTGTGCAGCCTAGCTGACCAAGTTAGCACATACTCAGTTTCATCTTCCTAATAAAGCCCTTTTACTAAAAAAAAAAAAAAAAAAAAAAAGAAAGAAAGAAAAAAAGTGAAAGCCATAAATAAACTGAAGGGAAAAAGTATATTAGAACTAGCAAACGATTATGACTACAAACTCAATCAAATAATATGAACAGGAAATTATCAGCAGGAAAAAACCCACCAAATATATTTTTGAAATTCAATATTAAGATTCAATTTTTAAATAATAACCCATGACTTTCCATGATCACAAATTAATAAATACTAAAATCCTATTGCAGTGAAACTGTTTTTCTTTGGAATAAGCTACCAGATCATGATGCATTATTATATGTATTATTTATTCACAAATATTTTTCCAGAGGCCTTTTTGATAGTCATTACTACTTTATTTGTGGTCAGTGAATATATTAGTGCAAAAATGTTTTGTTTTGGTTTTTGCTCTTGAGTATTGGGCATATTTCCAAATTACATACTTGCATGGTGTTTTTAAACTGTATAATATAAATTTGTCTAGTGGGGATCAAAATGTATCATCCCAAAATATACCACTTCGGCAGAAGTACTATTTTGAGATGGGGTATTTAAGATTCAGTGGATGAAGGAAGAAGCCTTCCAAGAGTCCCCCTTTTTCAAATAAAATCAAATAAAACTTTTGTTTTTTTAAATTTTTTTTTTTCAAATAAAACTTTTGAGGAATTATACCAGCCATAAATTTCTCCTAGGGAAGTTTATGGCCATGTAAAAGATGGATAATAAGGACAAACAAACCTCATTTCCCAATTGATATTACCTACCCACAATATTTTGCTCCTAAAATTCTAAACCAATGTTTCTTTTCTTGTTACTGCTCTATAAAATCATTATTCTTTATTAAAATGATACTGTGATTTGGGAATGGTCGTAGTTTGTCCTCTAAGGGTTCATGTGCTGGGAGCTTGGTTCTTAGTGTGGCAATATTAAAATGTAATGAATCTTTAAAAAAGTGAGGCCCAGTGATCAGACATCACCGGTCTCTCCACATATTCTACTTCTCATTTAATCATTTGATCTCTCCCTTTAATTGTCACTCCCACCATGACACCACTGACTGTAATGTTACCCAACCAAGGGAATCCTCACCAGAGGCTGAATCAAGTAGACCAGCTGATGTTATATTTTCAGCATCCCAAACTGGAAACCAAACAAGCCTCTTTTCTTTTTAAAATTCTCAGTCTCTACTCTCTTTGAGCAATAGAGAATTGACTATTACCAATGCTGTGTAAGTTCAGATTGTAACCACTCTTGTGAGTTACTCATCACTGGAGGCTTCTCCTATGTTATGTGAGAGATAGGGGTTGATACACTATTTCATTGTTGTTACTCTGCCTTTTTATCACCTAGTTTGTGTGGTACCAACTAGAAGATCTAAGATGATAGAGGAAAATTTTTTTTCCTCCCTTACAATAAACTTTGGATATTAGAATTAGTATAATGACTCCAGACTTTGTTGCCACCTTATAAAGATTTATAAGACCTTTACTTTTGCACTTGCTAAGGCTGGTAGAGAGAAGTCCTTCAATAGAAAGTGGCTCTTAGTACCTGGGCATGGATTTTTGGTGTTTCAGGTAAATATTAGGGTAACAAGTCTCTTCCCTTGGTCTAGCAGGAATTCCATTTCTTCCAGCCATGCCCAACATTTACAATGTCTTCTTCACTCACAGTATTACAGCAGTTTTTGTGCTAAAATCTGCAAATACTCACCCCAGGTTTTTATCAATGCACAGCAGAAAACAATGTCCTCCTGCCACATAATGTTTTCTACCACTACCCTTCTCTCTACTGACATGGTTCCCAGCTTCCACACAGTGGAGCACTTATGACTTCTGATTTCTGTCTCCTTTGTCAGCAGAAACATAGTGCTGTGTTAGGGTCCAGAAGCCTTAACTGAAGTGGGGACACTATACCCAGAAAGACAATCAAATGAATATTTAGTTTCTTTCACAAGATTCTTCATTTTGGGAGATCATATTATTATACTGCTTTTGTCCAACAACTGAAAAAAAGAGCTTTGCTCAAAGGTTATAGTTGCTTCTGGTATGGGAACGTATTCTCTGCCAGAATTTGCCAGAGGAAAACTTATTAAATTCTTAAACTATTTTGTACAAGTGGTAAACAGATATCACATAGAAGCACAGCATTAAGCCTGTGAAGGGAGAATAGTGAATAATATGGGCAAGGTTTCAGTCCTAATGGAATTTGTCAATTAGTAAATTCAATGAAATTGTATAAATATATTTATATAAATTTTGTCTCAATGAATTTCTTTGCCATTTACTGAAGAACAGTGTGAGTGATTCACATGATAATATTTCTATGATTAAAGAGAATGATGGATGTCAAATATTTACTATTAAGTCTTCCCACTGAAAAAAATGAAGTTTAAAATATAGGCCTACAAGTAAGTATTATCTTTAATTAGTCAATGTTTGTATGCATATGTTATTTTTCTAAAATGATTCTTAGTAACACCATCTGGGGAATATGTACACATGGAGAATTTTTAATAAGATTATTTCAGCTTTTTAAAGTATCACCTACTTTACCATAAATAATAGCAAACAACAGTTTTCAAATACTAAAAATCAAACATAGAACCTTTATGAAATGTTAAATTTATTTAATTGAATCTGTTTTTTTTTCCAGGAGTGAAAGTTTCATTTTATATGCTAGGAATGATCTTTTGTTATTCTCTCTGAATGAAGGCATATTATAAGCATTTCAGGGAAAAAATTCTGTGTGGTGCAGAAGAAATTAATCATAAACATGTTTTTTATATAAAGTATTCCCACAGGAAATCCTGTAAGCCTTGAAACTTAAAAAAAAAATGTACTTATTTCATCTAGAGAACAAATCAAGATTAATTGAATGGGAGTATTCAAGTTTAGGATTTCAACAGAATCATGACTTAATTAAAATCAAAATCTCATGATGTCCTTCAAGTGACACCTTAAAGAAATAGCAGTAGAGAAGAGTTTGAAATTAATTAAACATCACGGTGAATAATAACTCACATATGCCTTTAGTAAAATAAGCTATGGTTTAAGCTAAAGAAGAAATCAGAGATTTTGCTTCACATGAATAAAACAGACATTTATATTTGGTTTCCATGGTGGAAATATTTTTATAGAATCATGAATAATTGTTTCTTTTTGATTCATGCCTAATTGGTTTCCTAATAGATATAGAAATCTTTTATTACTGTATTAGCCTTCAGTGTTCATATTTGTTACACTGAAAAATATTTGAGGCATGCAGAATTAAAAAAAAACAGAAAAAAAATCATATTCCAATCTTATTTTAGAATCTGCTCTAATGCAAGGTACTGTGATTGAATGTATATGTACTTCAAAATTTCCAGAGTAGAAAGAAATTAAGTGTCTTAATCAATGCCAAACCTTGAAAATATTTGCTGTTCTGCTTATCTATTTCATGAACTTTAGAAATTGAGTTAAACTGTCTGTGTTTTATTTTCTTCATCAGTGCAAGATTGATAATGTTGTTTACATTATGGAATTAGCAAAACTATAAAAAGATAATTGAAATACTTGCATGTATTTCTCAAATTGATAAACATCCTCTGATACTCTTCCTTCCCTGTAAGGAATGTTCTCTTTTGTGAAAAATAAAATGTTGGAATTAGAATCTCTCCTTGTCTGATGCACAGTTTCCCAGGCACACACAAACACCACCACACAGAGTACACTAATATATAATTAGATATATTTTATACCTATTTTTCATATTTTTTTATCACAGGCCCCAAGAGCTGCATTGCCATCTGTGTCTATATTAACCCAATGATTTAAAGGTAGCTATATTTTCAGCTACATTTTTTTCTTAGCATTTAAATGTCATCTTTCAAACTCTAAAGGAACCTTTATAATTCTATTGGCTTGGCACCTTCTTCGAGGGAATACTTTGCTTCATCTAGTCTTTTCTCTTTGGTCCTCAAACTTGCTTCTACCAATGCCCACTATGTGTCTCTTTTTTCCATTCCCCATCTGTATTACTCACCCTCCTCCTTTCAAAGGAATTAAATTCTACCTTGCCTTAGGGTATAACTCCAAATCCATTTTGAATGATTACTAGTACATACTGACAGATACATATATAGACATTTTCTGATTGCATGCCCTATTTCTCTGGGACTGAAATAAAAGTCTTTGGAATTAATATATAAGTCAAAGTATAATGTACTAAGTAACAAGAAATCAACTGTTGAATTTAGGAAAAACAATAATAGTTTATTAAAACGAGTGGAGACATGTAGGCTTTACTAGATAAATTTCCAGTTTGGAAACAGATTAGAAAACAAAAGAAATACCACCTGATTTTATTCCCACTGTGAATTTAGCACTGTTGTCTTGACTTTCATGTTTTTACCTGCTCTTCAATCTCTCTGTTAAAAATTCCGAGACCCAAGTAGAAAACTCAATGAGTTAGCTGAGTTTGAATCACATTTCATAAAATATATATTGCTCTACCAGGAAGCTCAGAGACATTTTGGTCAAGATAGTCATGATGGTTTGGACCTGGAATGTCCTGCATAGCTCAGGTATGGAAACCCTACTCTGCAATAAACAAGGTTCAGAGGTGGGGCTGAGACAAGGGACCTAAATGGAAGGTTAGGTTACTTGAAATGGGCGCTGGAAGGATCCTTCTTGACCCTGGCTTCTTTCTTTCCTTTTCTATGATTCTGGCTTCCATGAGCTGAGCAGCTTTTTTCCACCGCACCCTTCCTCCTGGTTGCTACAAACTGAGTGGTTTTCCTCTGTGATAGTTTTCCACCATGACGTTCTGCCTCATCTTGGGTGCAGAGCAATGGTGTCAGCCATCTGTTGACTGAACCTTCAAAACTTTTCCTTCTATAAGGTGTTCTTACCAGGTACTTTGGTTTTGCAAATGGGCCCAATGCACTCACAGGGCTCCTTATAAAAAGGAAGCAAAATATCATAGTAAGAAAGGGCAAGTGAGGATAAAATCAGAGCAGTGTCTGAGGTACTGAGTTATAAGTACAAAATACAGAGAAAAGGGCCATGAGCCAAGGAATTCACATAATACAATCCTAAAAATTGAAAGTGGTAAGCAAATGGATTCTCCTTTAGACATATCAGAAAGAATCAATCTTGTCATAACCTTGGTTTGATTACTCTAAGATTATTTTCACTTATTTATAACTATAAGAGAATTTATATTGTTTTGAGCTAAAAAATTTGCAGTTTCAGGAAAAGAAATAGTAAATTAATATACGGCACAAATACACTTGCAACTCTCTATATTTTATTTAAAAGCAAGTCCAAACACTTCATGTCGACTAAGTGTCCTCCATATGTTGCTAACCAATGTCCATGTCCTTTAAAGGCAACCACAGTAAAACGTCCTCAAAACAAGGTTGTTATTATTGTCTTCATCCACCTGTCTGCCCATTCACTTTCAAACTCACTACTGAGGTTTGAAGGTCTGTTATTCTTTTTAAAGTCAATACTAACTTACACATTACTATGTACAATAACACTCATTTCAGTTCTCATGTTTTATGATATGCCTTCAGGATCTGCAGATAATTTTAACATGCTTTATTTAACCTGCTTAGAGGATATAACAAACTTCTGGTTTTCTTTATAACATCACTTATCAATAGCATTTTATATGATTTCTGGTTCTTTTTATTCCACACAAAATCTTAATATTGGAGTGTTCTAGGGCTCAGTCATTAATACCATTCTCTCCCTATTCCCTCTCTTTCAGTGATTACATGAAGGCTTATGGCTTCAAATGTCATCTCTGTATCTACAACTCATGATTTTATGCCTCTACCACAGATGTCTCCCCTAAGTTCCAGCTTTCTATGTACAACTTTCTACTTAAATGATGAACAGGTATCTTGATAATCACCTATACAAACAAGAATTCCTAATTTCCTTCACACCTTGGTGTATACTCAAGTAGCCTTCTTGATATCAGTTAATAACCAATCCCTTACCCACGCTAAAACCTTTAAATTATCTTTATGTATTTTTCTCATATTCCTCATCCAAATAGCACTTCTCAATTTTTTTCTCATCTGTTTAATTAATTATATTTCCTTTATCATTGGTAAGAACTTGTCTTCCTATTTCCAACATTTTGTCCTTTCAGCTTATTCTCAGTAACCAGAGTGAACTGCTGCACTAAATTATGTAATAATACACCTCAAAATGGAAAGCAGAATAGCTAGAATGTTACTAATTAATGAGTGCATTGACTTGCATACACTTGCTTTTCTGAATTTATCTCCAGTTACATTTCTAGTTATTTTTTCTAAGTTAGCTTTACTGCCCCTTGGCCTTTGTTGAAGATAAAATTCCCTTCTGTTTCAGGGCATTTGCATTAACTGCTATTTTTTCTGCCTGGAACAGTGTTCTCACCCACAGACATCTACATTGATAACTCGCTCATCTATTTAATTATTTTTCTTAAACCTCATCTTGTCAATGAGATTTATCTTAACCATGATATTTCATAATGATATCTGCCTTCTCATTTTCTACTCAATCATCACCAACATGTGTTGTGTTAAGTAATAATTATATCTGGAAATAAATCTTAGCAATGAATGTTACTCTAGAGAGACATTCTAGTTTGATTAATTGAAGTCTATACCAAATATAATAATAGTGGAAGAAAGCAGAAGGATCAATCTGAAAATCTTTTCATAACAACTGAACTGGATTCTATGAAATAAGATAACTGTTTCATAATGTACCCATAAGGCAGTGAGAAGCCCATGCAACAAAGAGCAAATGAAAGAGAACATTTTCATAGTGGAAATTTTACAAATTAGACAATGGAAAATAATGCTGAAAAACTAAAACTACCTAGTAGATACAACAACTGTGGTGAGTTCCCATTTGTGTGAGTCCTAAAGGACATCTGTTTAAAAACCAATGAAATAGCATCTTTACATAGGATAGAGTAAGTAAGTAATGCACAGTGTGTTAGTGATTAGATATTTACATAATAGTATGTAACAGCTCTGAAGATACCAACACAGACTATCATGTAGATAAAACAGGTTTTTGAAGTCTGTAATTTACTATTTACTAAATTTTGTCAACTCTTATAAAAACATGTAATAAGCATCCTTATTTTTTTTTCTTTTGATACTAAGCACTGTGAAACGGTGCCAAAAGTTTACTCAGCTTTATTCCTTATTCTGTATCCCAGCTTATAAAACACTCCTTGAGACAGTTGTGTAAACTAATTTTCTCCTTTTTTTAATTTCATGTTATCTATTTAATACACTATAAGCATACTTTCATGCCTATTTGTCCAAGGAAAGCAGTCTTAGTAAGTTTTCCTCTTGCAGAAGCCAATGCTTTTTCCTCAGTTCTCATCTTGAACTGTCCATAGCTTACTCCTGTACACACATGGCTCTTTCTTGCTTCATTTT
The DNA here is from genome assembly GCF_964194105.1 of Spermophilus citellus. Taxonomy (NCBI): domain Eukaryota; kingdom Metazoa; phylum Chordata; class Mammalia; order Rodentia; family Sciuridae; genus Spermophilus; species Spermophilus citellus. The sequence goes on from NC_138182.1 coordinate 107,672,352, forward strand.
TGGATCCCATCCTTTGGGGTTTTATGTTCTCCTTTTCCACTGGCACTTATTTCCAAATCCCCTTTGCAGACAAGTTTTCTTACTAACTTTGCATTACCAAGCAGAGGCTTAACTGTAAACTTCTCTCATTTTTGGAAAACCAAGGTATTACATTAAATCCTTTGATTTAAACATCCTTTACACTTTTTTTTGTTGTTGGTGTGTGTGTGCTGGCAATTAAACTCGGGGGCATTTTACCACTGAGCCACATCCCCAGCCCTATTTTATATTTTACAGACAGGGTCACATTGAATTGCTTAGCACCTTACTGTTGCTGAGGCTGGCTTGGAACTTGCAATCCTCATGCCTCAGCCTCCTGGGCCACTGAGTTTATAGGCATTTGCCACCATGCCTGGCTCACATACACTGTTATAGCCCACATTTTTATGTCTGAGCCCCAAGTGTGTGTAAAAATTGCCTATTTGAAATCTTGTGGTTTTCCAGGTAGTATGGAATAGGAATAGGATAATTTCTGCCACAAAAGAGCCTGGAAATAGGGATCAGGTATGTTCTGGGAATTATGCAAAGGTTTTATTTACAAGAGATTGTGAAAACAGATGGGGTTTGGATGCCCTTTCTTGTGTTTCTGTTAAACCACGCTATTTGTGACCTCTTGAAACTCTGAGCCTTCTCTTTTGTTTGTGCCCTTCTGCCCACCTAAAACATTTTCTCTGTTCTCATTTTATCATCCAGGTTTCTAATGAATCAGCATATAAAAGGTGAAAGAGGATCATGAAAAACTTTTCTTTCTTCTAGCCACCCAAGCTGGTACATACATGCAGGGACGCAGAGATAACTTTTCGGGAAAAGTGATGAAATGACATATTGCTTTTCTGACTTTTGTACTTTTGATTTATTTTCAACCTTTTTTTTCCTTCTTTTTTAGAATCTTCTCAAGTCAGCCTAGTAAGCAAATTAAACACAATTAGGTACATCATCTAAATAATTTGCTATATACTTGAGATGTGACAATTGATGTTTAGTATTCTTAAAGTCTGATTCTGATTCTAAGTAAGACTCCTTTAGATTAAATACAAAGCTAAAATGCCAAAAACATTATACTTGGTAACCCATCATCACATTCATAAATTTATCTAAGCTTTGATATATCTGTCCTTAAGAGAGTTTTTATTCTCAAGATTATGTTAACACTGAATGGATATTTATAATCAACATATGATTTTAAATACTTACAATGCTTTTCTGATTAATTTCTGTATATATACTTAGAGATATATCATGAATAAATTTGCACATATTTTAAACTAATAGCATATGATTTTTGAAATAGTTTGAGTTTAGAATTGATACTCTGTTAAATTCAGTATGCACAAGTCCCTAATAATTTAATGACATTTATTAACTGCCTAGAAAAATAACATGTGTTTTTAAAGCTCATGAGTGCATATTGAGTTTAATTAAAATTTATTAAAACAAATCATTGTAAGACCTTTTATCACACTTTTAATAAAAAGCTAATGTTAAAAGGGATAAAATACCAATATTTTCATTGTACAAAAATACTGAAACAAAATTATTATTATATATTTTTGATTTTGTAAAATGTTAAAGCTACTTTGCCTTTACAACATATGTATATCCATGTTAAATTATTTGTACTATTTTTGTATCAATAATGTTTATTAGAAAGAAAACTTAGGAAATATTTAGATAATAAAATACTTAAATCATAGCCTCATTATTGAAATCAGACAAAAGGTCAGCCGAAAAATCATAAGAATTATCAAATTTTGAATCAATTCTTAAATGTTACTGGATAAGACCACAAAACCTGTTTTTCAAAATTCTGAGTGGAACATAATTAGTTACAGGAGATAGATTTTCTGGGTTGTATCCAGCAATAACATATATAAAAACAACAGCATAGTAGGGTATAGTAGAATAGTAGGGTAGAGAATAATTTAGTATTGCATAAGAATAAGCATTGTTTTGTATTGCTTTTATTTCCTACGCATGTATATACTTGTCCATTTCTATAATTGGACAAAAATATTTTTCCTTGGTTTGAATCCATCTACTTTTAAAAATATGCAGTTTTTCATTCTGAAAAATATTCTGATTTATCCAGCAAATTGTATGGTCTGCCCAACTGTGAACTAGGGAATGCTTTAGCTATTTGTGCAGGTTGTCTCAATAATTTCCTAATACAATCCATGGGTAATGTTTAATAGATAATATTGAAAGATTTTAGATTATGAAAATAAAGGTCAATAGTAATGACAAAAATGAAAGTTACAATGTGACACTCAGACCTTAAAGTGTGTTAACTTTAGAGTTAGATTTTATATGTGATTATAATCCTTGCTCTTTTTTTTTAATTGTTGGTCGTTCAAAACATTACATAGTTCTTAATATATCATATTTCACAGTTTGATTCAAGTGGGTTATGAACTCCCATTTTTACCCCGTATACAGATTGCGGTATCACATCAGTTACACTTCCATTGATTTACATGTTGCCATTCTAGTGACTGATGTATTCTACTGTCTATCCTATTCTCTACTATCCCCCTTCCCCTCCCCTCCCCTCCCCTCCCCTCCCTTCCCCTTTTCTCTCTCTACCCCCTCTACTGTAAATCATTTCTTCCACTTATATTATTTTTCTCTTACCCCTCCTTTCCTCTTATATGTAATTTTGTATAACCCTGAGGATCACCTTCCATTTCCATGCGATTTCCCTTCTCACTCCTTTTCCCTCCCACCTCTCATCCCTGTTTAATGTTAATCTTCTTCTCAAGCTCTTTGTCCCTACCCTGTCCTTGGTTACTCCCCTTATATCAAAGCAGTCATTTGGCATTTGTTTTTTAAGGATTGGCTAGCTTCACTTAGCATAATCTGCTCTAATGCCATCCATTTCCCTCCAAATTCTATGATTTTGTCATTTTTTAAAGCAGAGTAATACTCCATTGTGTATAAATGCCACATTTTTTTATCCATTCATCTATTGAAGGGCATCTAGGTTGGTTCCACAATCTTGCTATCGTGAATTGTGCTGCTATGAACATCGATGTAGCAGTGTCACTGTAGCATGCTCTTATTAGGTCTTTAGGGAATAGACTGAGAAGGGGAATAGCTGGGTCAAATGGTGGTTCCATTCCCAGCTTTCCAAGAAATCTCCATACTGCTTTCCAAATTGGCCGCACCAATTTGCAGTCCCACCAACAATGAACAAGTGTACCTTTTTCCCCGCATCCTCTCCAGCACTTGTTGTTGTTGTACTTCCTAATGGCTTCCAATCTTACTGGAGTGAGATGGTATCTTAGGGTGGTTTTGATTTGCATTTCTCTGACTACTAGCGATGGTGAGCATTTTTTTCATGTACTTATTGATTGATTGATTGTATGTCCTCCTCTGAGAAGTGTCTGTTCAGGTCCTTGGCCCATTTGTTGATTGGGTTATTTGTTATCTTATTGTCTAATTTTTTGAGTTCTTTATATACTCTGGATATTAGGGCTCTATCTGAAGTGTGTGGACTAAAGATTTGTTCCCAGGATGTAGGCTCCCTGTTTATCTCTCTTATTGTTTCTTTAGCTGAGAAAAAACTTTTTAGTTTGAGTAAGTCCCATTTGTTGATTCTAGTTGTTAACTCTTGTGCTATGGGTGTCCTATTGAGGAATTTGGAGCCCGACCCCACAGTATGTAGATCATAGCCAACTTTTTCTTCTATCAGACGCCGTGTCTCTGATTTAATATCAAGCTCCTTGATCTATTTTGAGTTAAGTTTTGTGCATGGTGAGAGAAAGGGATTCAGTTTCATTTTGATGCAAATGGATTTCCAGTTTTCCCAACACCATTTGTTGAAGATGCTATCCTTCCTCCATTGCATGCTTTTAGCCTCTTTATCAAATATAAGATAGTTGTAGTTTCGTGGATTGGTTACTGTGTCCTCTATTCTGTACCATTGGTCCACCGGCCTGTTTTGGTACCAGTACCATGCTGTTTTTGTCACTATTGCTCTGTAGTATAGTTTGAAGTCTGGTATCGCTATACCGCCTGATTCACAATTCCTGCTAGCATTGTTTTTGCTATTCTGGGTCTTTTATTATTCCATATAAATTTCATGATTGTTTTATCTATTTCTACAAGAAATGCTGTTGGGATTTTGATTGGCATAGCATTGAACTTATAGAAAACTTTTGGTAATATCGCCATTTTGATGATGTTAGTTCTGCCTATCCATGAACAGGGTATATTTTTCCATCTTCTGAGGTCTTCTTCTATTTCTCTCTTTAGGTATCTGTAGTTTTCATTGGATAGGTCTTTCACCTCTTTTGTTAGGTTGATTCCCAAGTATTTTATTTTTTGGGGGGATATTGTGAATGGAGTAGTTGTCCTCATTTCCGTTTCAGAGGATTTGTCGCTGATATACAGGAATGCATTTGATTTATGCGTGTTGATTTTATATCCTGCCACTTTGCTGAATTCATTTATTAGCTCTAATAGTTTCTCTGTAGACCCTTTTGGGTCTGTTAGGTATAGAATCATATCATCTGCAAATAGTGATAATTTAAGTTCTTCTTTTCCTATTTTTATGCCTTTAATTTCTTTCGTCTGTCTAATTGCTCTGGCCAGTGTTTCGAGGACTATGTTGAACAGAAGTGGTGAGAGAGGGCATCCCTGTCTTGTACGAGATCTTAGAGGGAATGCCTTCAATTTTTCTCCATTCAGAATGATGCTGGCCTGTGGCTTATCATAGATTGCTTTTACAATGTTGAGGTATGATCCAGTTATCCCTAATTTTTCTAGTGTTTTGAACATAAAGGGATGTTGTACTTTGTCGAATGCTTTTTCTGCATCTATCGAGATGATCATATGGTTCTTATTTTTAAGTCTATTGATGTGGTTAATAACATTTATTGATTTCCATATATTGAACCAGCCTTGCATCCCTGGGATGAATCCTACTTGATCATGGTGTATAATTTTTTTGATATGTTTTTGATTCTGATTCGCCAGAATTTTATTGAGGATTTTTGCATCTAGGATCATTAGAGATATTGGTCTGTAGTTTTCTTTCTTTGAAGTGTCTCTGTCTGGTTTAGGCATCAGGGTGATGTTGGCATCCTAGAATGTATTTGGAAGTTCTCCCTCTTTTTCTATTTCCTGAAATAGCTTGAAAAGTATTGGTGTTAGTTCCTCTTTAAAGGTTTTGTAAAACTCTGTTGTATACCCTTCCAGTCCAGGGCTTTTCTTAATTGGTAGTCTTCTGATGGTTTCTTCTATTTCCTCTATTGTTATTGGTCTGTTTAGGTTGTCTATATCTTCCTGACTCAATCTGGGCAGATCATATGACTTAAGAAATTTATCTATGCCTTCACTATCTTCTATTTTATTGGAGTATAAGGATTCAAAATAATTTCTGATTATCTTCTGTATTTCTGAAGTGTCTGTTGTGATATTGCCTTTTTCATCCCGTATGCTAGTAATTTGGGTTCTCTCTCTTCTTCTCTTTGTTAGCATGGCTAAGGGTCTGTCGATTTTATTTATTTTTTCAAAGAACCAACTTTTAGTTTTGTCAATTTTTTCAATTGTTTCTTTTGTTTCAATTTCATTAATTTCAGCTCTGATTTTAATTATTTCTTGCCTTCTACTTCTTTTGCTGTTGTTTTGCTCTTCTTTTTCTAGGATTTTGGGATGAAGTATGAGATCATTTATTTGTTGTTTTTTTTCTTTTTTTAAGGAATGAGCTCCAAGCAATGAATTTTCCTCTTAGAACTGCTTTCAATGTGTCCCATAGATTCCGATATGTTGTGTCTGTGTTTTCATTTAACTCTAAGAAGTTTTTAATTTCCTCCTTAATGTCTTCTATAACCCATTGATCATTCAGTAACCTATTGTTCATTCTCCAAGTGATGCATGATTTTTCCTTCCTTCTTTTATCGTTGATTTTCAGTTTCATTCCATTATGATCAGATAAGATGCATGGTATTATCTCTACTCCTTTATATTGTCTAAGAGTTACCCTGTGACATAATATATGTTCTATTTTTGAGAAGGATCCATGTGCTGCTGAGAAAAAAGTGTAACTACTTGATGTTGGGTGGTATATTCTATATATGTCAATTAAGTCTAGGTTGTTAATTGTATTATTGAGTTCTATAGTTTCCTTATTTAACTTTTGTTTGGAAGATCTATCCAGTGGTGAGAGAGGTGTGTTGAAGTCTCCCATTATTATTGTATGGTGGTCTATTAGACTCTTGAACTTGAGAAGAGTTTGCTTGATGAACATAGCAGCACCATTGTTTGGGGCATATATATTTATGATTGTTATGTCTTGTTGGTGTATGGTTCCCTTGAGCAGTATGTAGTGTCCCTCTTTATCCCTTTTGATTAACTTTGGCTTAAAATCTATTTTATTTGAGTATGGACACTCCTGCTTGTTTCCGCAGTCCATATGAGTGATATGATTTTTCCCAACCTTTCACCTTCAGTCTATGTATATCTTTTCCTATCAAATGCATCTCCTGTAGGCAACATATTGTTGGGTCTTGTTTTGTGATCCATTCAACTAGCCTGTGTCTCTTAATTGGTGAGTTTAAGCCATTAACATTTAGGGTTATTATTGAGATATGGTTTGTTCTTCCAGCCATATTTGTTTATTAATGTTACTAAACCTGATTAGTTTTCCTCTTTGATTACTTTCCCCCCTTTACTGTCCTACCTCCCATTGTTGGTTTTCATTGTCATTTTCCATTTCCTCTTCCTGTAATGTTTTGCCAAGGATTTTTTGAAGAGATGGTTTTCTAGCTGCAAATTCTTTTAACTTTTGTTTATCGTGGAAGGTTTTAATTTCATTTTCCATCCTGAAGCTTAATTTCGCCAGATACACGATTCTTGGTTGGAACCCATTTTCTTTCAGTGTTTGAAATATGTTATTCCAGGATCTTCTAGCTTTCAGAGTCTGTGTTGAGAGATCAGCTGTTATCCTGATTGGTTTACCCCTAAATGTAATCTTCTTCCTTTCTCTTGTAGCTTTTAAAATTCTCTCCTTATTCTGTATGTTGGGCATCTTCATTATAATGTGTCTAGGTGTGGATCTCTTATGATTTTGTACATTCGGCGTCCTGTAGGCTTCTAGGATTTGGGATTCTGTTTCATTCTTCAGGTCTGGGAAGTTTTTTCGTATTATTTCATTGAATAGATTGTTTATTCCTTTGGTTTGGAGCTCTGTGCCTTCCTGTATCCCAATGACTCTTAAGTTTGGTCTTTTAATGTTATCCCATATTTCTTGGATGTTCTGCTCATGGTTTATTAGCAGACTTGCTGAGCTGTCAATGTTCTTTTCAAGTTGAAATACTTTGTCTTCATTGTCTGATGTTCTATCTTCTAAGTGATCTACACTGCTGGTAGTATTGTCAATTGAGGTTTTAAGTTGGTTTATTGCTTCCTGCATTTCTAGGATTTCTATTTTTTTGTTTTTTATTACCTCTATCTCCCTGTGAAATTGATCTTTTACTTCCTGTATTTGTTTATGTAGTTCCTTGTCAAAGTGATCTTTCATTGTCTGATTTTGCTGTCTCATGTCTTCCTTGAGACTCCAGATCATCTGAAGCATGTATATCCTGAACTCTTTATCTGACATTCCATCTGTTGCACCTATTACCTCTTCTAAAGTTGAGTTGACCTGCATTGCTTGTGGTCCTTTCTTTTCTTGTCTTTTCATACTGCTCGTGTTTCTTTCTGTTTGGTGAAACTGTTGTGTTTTTGAAATTTTCCCCCTATTTATTTATATTGCTCTTGTATAGTTGGGAGATCTCCTTTGCAGGGCAGGTAGTGGCTGTGTTCCTCCTCTAATTAGGGTGATCTATCTACCACGCTGGTTGTTCGTAGGTCTGCCCACCCTGCAGGCGCGGGTGGCGGCTCTGCTGTGCCCCCACTCCAATTGTGGTGACGTAACTACCATGCCCTCAGGTCGTTGGTCTTGATCCAGATGTGGGCGGCAGCTCTGCTCCGCCCCTACTCCAATTGGTGTGACGTGTCTACCACGCTGGTCAGCCTCTAAGCGTGTTCCGCCGGTGGGTCACAGTTCTGCCTACCTTGCGGGCTCAGGCGGCAGTTCTGCTCAGCCCCCACTCCCAGTGGGGTTACCTGACTGCCTCTCCAACGGGTCGCTGGTCCTTTTCCGGACACGGGCGGTGGCTGTGCTCCACCCCCACTCCAACCAGTGTGACGTGACTGCCTCGGTGCTACTTGTCCAACACACTGGCAGGCTGCCGGGCCTGTCCTGCCAGTGTGTCACAGGTCTGCCTACCTTGCAGGCTCAGACGGCGGCTCTGCACAGCCCCCACTCCAAATGCGGTGATTTGGCTACCGTGCTGTCGGGTCGCTGGTCCTGTTCCAGGTGAGGGCGACTACTCTCCTCGGCCCTAGCTGCAGTTGGGGTGTCGTGATACCATGCCGGCGGGTCACTTGGCCTGCTCTGGGTGCAGGCAGCAGCTCCACTCTGCCCCCTAGGCCCCCACAGCACCCAGCAGACCTGGACCGAGAAGCAGTCCCCGCAGGTTCCCCAGCACTGGGCCAAAGCAGCTTTGGGAGCCAGAATCCGGCCTCTCCGATCCTGGCCACGCTCCGCTAGGAGCAGGCTCCACAGAGCGACCCCCGCGGGTTCTCCAGCCCCAGGCCAAAGCAGCCCCGGGAGCCCAAGCCCAGCCACTCCAAACTCTCCCAGCTTGGTGCACGCTCCGCTAGGAGCAGGCCCAACAACGCAGTCCCCACAGGCTCCCCAGCCCCGGGCCAAAACTGTTCTGGGAGTCAGAGCCCAGCCGCCCCTCAGCGCACGTTCCACTTGGAGCTGGCCTCAGCACGCAGTCCCTGCAGGTTCCCCAGCCCTGGGCCAAAGCAGCCCGGGGAACCAGAATCCGGCCGTTCAAAGCCCGGCGCACACCTTGCCAGGAGCGATCCCCGAGGAGTATTCTCCTCAGGTTCTCCAGCCCCGAGCCTGAGCGATCTGTCTGCGAGACGCAGGCAAATACCAGCCTGAAATCACCTGTTCCATAGCTGAATGAGCTGAGATCAGTAGAAAACAGGGATGATTACATCAGCTCTCCAAGATGGCGGCTGTTGTCCTCCTCCGTGGTCCGACCGGTGTCGAGAACCGAACTGGACCGCTTCTCTCCTCTGTCTCAAAGCCGGAACTGAGCACTAAGCACGGCCATTGCACCGCTGGCAGGAGCCCCCAGAATCCACATCGCTGTACTCCTGCTCCGGTACCTTGCCGCTACCCAGCGCGCACCGCAGACTCCATCCGCGGGGTGGTCCACAGACCAGGCTCTGCTACCCTCCGTGCGGAGAAATCGCCCACGACCGAGCCCCTGCAGCCAAACCCCGCGCTATGTAAATCCATCCTCTAGATTCTGGAGCACCTCAATTTCACTGGAAATTCCCAACAAGGTAGCCTTCAGCCGTTTCACCTCGTCTTTCTCCCGCACAGTGACGCGGCGCACTGGGGTGATGCACTTCCATCGCCGCCATCTTCCCTTCCATAATCGTTGCTCTTTGTAATTATGAATTAATTTGGCTACATATGACAGAATAAAGACACAGCTGTTTGATAAGCAATATATGAATATTTGAAATTTTTCAGTGTTTGATGGTCATTTAAACAATAAATGAAAAGGAACAGAATTCTGACACATGCACATATTTAATTCAATCACTTTGCAGCAGGTGTGGGGGTGTGCACCTGTAATACCAGAAACTCACAGCCAGCTGGGAAAATTAACAAGATCCTATCTCAAAATTTAAAAAATGAAAAGGCACTAAAGGTGCAGCTTGGTAGGAGAATGCCACTGGGTCGATTCTCCAGTGCCACAACCAGAAAGCAAAACAAAAACAGATACAAAATTAATCACATTGCAAAGGGAGTGGATTAATATGATTGGGTTATAACTCTCGAGTCTTAACTGTTTGAGAATGTATTTGCATCTGAGACTCTAGGAAAGAAAATAGTGTAAGGGAGTGAATTCAATTGAAATGTAACAGAGACAGTCAACATTCATTGGATAAACTAAAGACAATGCTTGAAAATAGCTTCATCATATACTCTGTAAAATCCATTAAGGAAATTAAATTCATAAATTGAAAGTATATTATATGATTTAAGATAAACATAGAGGAAGGATTTATAGGGAAAAAATCATACAAGATATTTTCATCATACCAAAATGTTTTTACAATTTAGGGTCAGTACCCTTTCCTCATTTTTGAGGTCATGCAACCACTAATTGAACTGCTAGATTTTCATACAAATGTAAACTTACAATGTAAACATTTTGTTTCTCTGAGTTGTTCTAATCAACATGCTTTTGCAATTTATTGAAGTTATATTCACCTGTAGTTTGTCGTCTTATTGGTAAGTAGTATTCCATTGAAGGTATAGACCATATTAATTTATCCATTTGCTAGTTTAAGGTCATTAGGTTATTTCCATTTTTCTTCTAATGCAAAAATCTATGACTAAAATATATACACAAATAGTTTCATGAGAATATATTTTTTTTGGGGAAAATACATAAAATTGTGATTATTGGGTCACATGATATGTTTACTTTAACTTTATAAGAAACTGCTGAACAGTTTCCCAATGGAAATGCATTTTGCCATTCCACAGATAATGTGTGAAATTTCAGATTGTCACATGGATTCAAAAGGATTTGACACTGTCAAGTTTTTTTTTTTTTTTTTTTTTTTTACACACTAAAATATTTGTAGTGTTTTTTTTAACAGTGGTTTTAATTTGCATTTTCTTAGAAATAAATGATCTTCTATATGATCAGCAGATCATTTGGGAGAAAATTGACATCCTAACAATTTTCTTATAATTCCATTCTATTCTTGATCTTCTAAGACTTCTTTCCTTCTATGAATAAAGAATTTTTTTTGTTTTTTCAGCTAGTCATGGTGGTACACATTTGTAATTCCAGTGACTTGAGAGGATGAGACAAGAGGATTGCAAGTTCAAGGATAGTCTCAGCAATTTAAAGATACCCTATGCAACTTAATGAGACCCTGTATCAAAATAAAACATAAAAAGGGCTGTAGATGTGGCTCAGTGGTAAAATGCCTCTTATTTCAATCCCCAGTACAGAAAGAAAATAATGTTTTTCTTTTATTCACATGCCTTTTTCTATTTCTAATGAGATAATCATTCATTTTCTTAAGCATTCAGTTAATAAGATACATTTTATGAATTCATTTTGACTATTAGATCATTTCTCACTACTGTGATGAATCTCATTATATCATGATTTTTCTCCTTCTATATACAATATTTAATTTGGTAAAATAAATGTTAAGTTTAGTTTCTTCACTCTGTTTAAATATATTAGTCTTTTTTATTTAGGATCTTTTAAAAATTTTAGTTTAATGGTAATACTGTCTTTATAAAAGGAGATGAGTAATGTATGCCATTCTTTTATCTTCAGTATTACTGTTCAGAATAGTGTCAAGTTGTATAGAATAAAATTAAAAGACATTGAGATAAAACTACACAACTAATATTTACTAAGGACACATATGAATATATAAAATATATTTATATATGAATATAATATATATGTAGCACATTCTGAATATTAAAATAGATTTAGTATCTAAACATCTGAAATGCTCCAAACTCTATAACATTTTAAGCACAAATAAGATGCCACAAATGGGAAATACCACAAAATAAAACTTTGTTTCAACCTCAAAATATTAAAACATTATATAAAGTTTCCTTCAGTATAGGTGGATAAGGTGTATAACCAAATTGTGTATTTACATTATGTTTCCTCTTATTATATATACACAAACATTAAGGAATTGAAAAAAAAGTTTCTACTCCTTAGCAGCTTGGACAATGATAGTCAATCTGTATATTTTGTAAAAACACATGCAGACAGATAAAACTTTGGGTGGAGGTTTTTGTGCAAGCATAATTGTTCTTTATCTTGGGTTCATTTATAGGACCAGGTTGAATCGACATTATAGTAAATATATGTATAATTTCACAAGAAACTACCAAACTGCTTGACAAAGTCATATATCATGTTGTATCCCTTGGACAATGCATGGAAATTTCAGCTTATAAGTACCCTTGGCAGCTTTGACATTGCGGTGTTTTTCTTTTGGTCTTCTAACATACATCTAATTTTCGTTTGGATTTTAATTTCCTTGATAAATACATAGTGAGTATATACTTTGTTTCTTACTTGTTATATGTGTGTGTGTATATATATACACACACATATATACACACATATACACACACACACACACACATATATGTTTTGTTATAGCATTTGTTCAAAACTTTTACCCATTTTGATTTTGCTTTTATTTGCTTATTACTGAGCATATACTATGATAGAGAAAGAGACAAAACATGGAAATTCAATATATATAATCACTGATATCTGGAAGTAAACTGTCTTTTACTTATTAAATAATTAAATTCACTGGGGTAAGTTCATAGAATAAAATTCTTAGTCATAAACAGAAAGAAAATAGTAACATATGCAACAGCATAGATGCATGTCAAAGTTAAGTGAAGGAAGCCAGATTCAAAAGGATACCTGCTTTGTGAAACTATATGACATTCTGTAAAAGAAAAAAAAATACAGAGAAAGAAAGTAGGTTATAAGTTGCCAGGTACTGACAGTGTTGGGAGATCAATTGTAAGAAGGAAAATGGAATACCAGAGGCAAAGTCACTCTTCTGATTCTAGACTGTGATAGGGTTGTATTGTGTGAATCTGTCTAAACTCACAATTTGACCCTAATCATGGTGAATTTTACTGTACATAAATGATACCTTGTTAAACCTGGCCAAAAATGTAATTAACATTTGGTGAGGAATATATTTACTAATTGGTGAAAAAGAGTGTAAGTGATACTAATCACAAAAGTAAATTCTAGGCTTTGCTGGGTTCCGTGTGTCTATGTCAATGTGTCTGTCCTTCACTCCTCCATTGTCTGCCGCCGCCACTGCATCTGCAGGAGTTTCCGCAGCCCCCAGCCTCGCGTGTCGTCGCTACCTCCTCGGACAGGATCACTAGGCAATGCTGAACTGACGTGGATCTGGGGCGAACAGTCTGGGCCTCTCAGAACACACACTGAGCCCGGATCGGCTAAATTTAAGCTCCCGTTCGCCTGTTTCCTGCAGACAAACAGCTATGACTCAGCACTAATCCATCCCGCTGAAACAACTGTTCGGCCTTTCTGTTCCTATGGAGGTAAATGCCAACCGAGCCTTCACAGGTAGTGGCCACAGGTTTGAGACGGGGCTTGGGAGAGACAGTAAGGACCCACACGTTGCATTGGTCGCCCGGCAAAGGGAAACGAACTGTCGCCATTTGCAAGAGATACCACCATGGCATAGAACTGACTTCACCAGACTGCAGCGGAGGAGACAACTTCATTGAAACCTGCAGCTACAGGTGTGTAATTCCCTAGCCTTCCCTCTCCACACATCAGGGAAACCTTAAGGGCCCCTCCCAGCTCTCCCATAAGGGCCCCTCCCAGCTCTACCGTGAGCGCGATAGCCAGACCAAGGGAATCAGACTTGGCGCGGGACCCACGGTGCGGAACTCCCGGCTACCGCTCCCACCAGTGCTGACAACTGAGGTCTCTTGCACCAGCTACCGGGGGCGTGGCAACTGGAGGGCAAGTAAAATTCGCTGAGGATTCTCAGCCCCAAGCTCTACAAACTTAGGGTCTGAGGGAATGGCAAACTGGCAGAGTGTGCCCAGTCGTTCATGAAAACAGGGCTCCCGGGAGCAGCAGACCTGGCGTGTACCCAGTATTGTGATGAGCAGCACCCGTGAGAAGGGCCTGGCTAGAGGAAAAGTGGGGAAGTGACTAGACACAAGAGGAGGCCCTAGGCACTCAGGATTGGAGACCCGCCCAGTCTGGGAGGAGGACCTGCTGCACAGTGATTGGTTCCCGCGTATTGACAGGGGAAATTTGGCCTGGTGGGCACAGCACCACCTACTGGAAGAGAAGTTAATCAAACTCTAAGACTGCATTTATTAGTTTTTTTCCTCTCTTTTTTTGATTTGGGTTTTTTCTTTCATTTTCATTTTTCTTTCTTGTTGTTTTTTAAATTTTTTTAATTTTTTTCTTCTAATTTTAATTTTAATTTTTTTTATTATTGTTTTTTTTTAATTTTTTTCTTTTTTTATTTCCTATTTTTTTCTTCTTTTGTCTTTTCATTTCTTTTCAATTTTCTTATTCCCCCTTCCTTGAATTCTACCTGCTTACTCTCATTCTCTTTAGTGACTTAGTCCCTTCCCTTCTAATACCTTTCCTTCCAAGCATCAAATAAATTTATAGGAGTAAACAGTAACTCAGCAGTCAAACAGAACAAGAAGTAACATGAGCAACTTCAAAAAGCAAGGAAGAAAAGGAGTACAAACAATGCAGGACAGCCTAAATATTCAGGAGGACCTAGAGTCATCAGAAAACTGGTCATATGAAGAACTCAAGAAACACCTTAGACAGATGGAATGGAACCTTAAAGAGGATACGAGACAGCAAATTCAAGCAGCGAAAGAACACATTGAGAATGAATTACATAAACAGATAAAAGAAGAAGTTAAGCATCTTTATCAGGAGATAGAGATTATACAAAATAATCAAACAATAATTATAGAAATGAAGGAAATGATAAACCAAATTAAAAACTCAATTGAGAGTATCACTAACAGAGTGGAGCAAGTAGAAGCCAGAACGTCAGATAATAAAGACAAAATATATCATCATGAAAAGAGTCTAGCCAACTCAGAAAGGCTGGTAAAAAATCACGCGAAAAACATCCAAGAGAATGGGAAAACATAAAAAAACCAAACTTATGAGTCATCGGGATAGAAGAAGGGACAGAGATTCAAACCAAGGGAATGAGTAACCTGCTGAATGAAATAATTACAGAAAACTTTCCAGAAATAAAAAAGGAAACAGATATACAAATTGAAGATGCATACAGGACACCGAGCACACAAAATCACAGTAGACCAACGCCAAGACACATTGTTATGAAGATATCAAATATACAGAATAAAGAGAAAACATTAAAAGCTACAAGAGAAAGGAGACAGATTACATTCAGGGGTAAACCAAAAAGGTTAACATTGGATTTTTCTTTACAGACGCTCAAAGCAAGAAGGTCATGGAAGAATGTATTTCAAACACTGAAAGACAATGGATGCCAACCAAGAATTCTGTATCCAGCAAAATTAAGCTTCAGGTAATAAAAATCTTTCAGGATAAACAAAAGTTAAAAGAATTTGCAGCCAGAAAACCAGCATTGCAAAGCATTTTGAGCAAAACACTACACGAGGAAGAAATGAAAAACAATAACCAAAACCATCAGTGGGAAGTGCCTCAGTAAAGACAGAGGGCGAGGGGAAAGATAATCATGGAGAAACAAACTAATTTTTTTTTAAAAAAAGGATAAATAATCAAACATGGATGGAAGTACAAACCATATATCAATAGTAACTCTGAATGTTAATGGCTTATACTCTCCAGTAAAGCGACATAGGCTGGTATCATGGATTAAAAAAAAAAAAAAATCCAACAATATGCTGCCTCCAGGAGACACATCTGATTGGAAAAGACATACACAGGCTGAAGGTGAAAGGATGGGGGAAAAATATACCATGCACACGGTCCTCTTAAGCAAGCAGGGGTGGCCATCCTCATATCGAATAAAATCAACTTCAAGACTAAGTTAATCAAAAGGGATAAGGAAGGACATTATATACTGTTAAAAGGAACCATTCACCAACAAGACATAACAATTATCAATATTTATGCACCAAATAATGGTGCTGTGACATTCATAAAACAAATTCTCCTCAAGTTCAAGAATCAAATAGACCACAACACAATAATTATGGGTGACTTCAACACACCTCTCTCACCATTGGACAGATCCTCCTAACAAAAGTTGAATAAAGAAACTATAGAACTCAATACCACAATCAATAACCTAGACTTAACTGACATATATAGAATATATCAACCATCATCAAATGGATATACTTTTATCTCAGCAGCACATGGATCCTTCTCAAAAATAGAACATATATTATGCCATAGGGAAACCCTCAGTAAATATAAAGGGGTGGAGATAATACCATGCATTTTATCTGATCATAATGGAATGAAACTGGAAATCAATGATAAAAGAAGGAAGGAAAAATCCTACATCACATTGAAAATGAACAATATGTTACTGAATGATCAATGGGTTACAGAAGACATAAAGGAGGAAATCAAAAAATTCTTAGAGATAAATGAAAATACAGACACAACATATCGGAATCTATGGGACACAATGAAAGCAGTTTTAAGACGGAAATTCATCGCCTGGTGGTCATTCTTCAAAAAAAACAAAAATCAACAAATAAATGAGCTCACACTTCATCTGAAAGCCCTAAAAAAGGAAGAGCAAAACAACAGCAAATGTAGCAGAAGGCAACAAATAATTAAAATCAGAGCGGAAATCAATGAAATTGAAACAAAAGAAACTATTGAAAAAATTAACAAAACTAAAAGTTGGTTCTTCGAAAAAATAAATATGATCGACAGACCTTTAGCCATGCTAACGAAGAGAAGAAGAGAGAACTCAAATTATTAACATACGGGATGAAAAAGGCAATATCACAACAGATGCTACAGAAATACAGAAGAGAATTAGAAATTATTTTGAAAACCAATATTCCAATAAAATAGAAGATAGTGAAGACATCGATAAATTTCTTAAGTCATATGATTTGCCCAGACTGAGTCAGGAGGATACACACAGTTTGAACAGACCAATATCAATGGATGAAATTGAAGAAGCCATCAAAAGACTACCAACCAAGAAAAGCCCAGGACCAGATGGGTATACAGCGGAGTTTTACAAAACCTTTAAAGAAGAATTAATACCAATACTTTTCAAGTTATTTCAGGAAATAGAAAAAGAGGGAGATCTTCCAAATTCATTCTATGAGGCCAACATCACCCTGATTCCGAAACCAGAAAAAGACACCTTAAAGAAAGAAAACTACAGACCAATATCTCTAATGAACCTAGATGCAAAAATCCTCAATAAAATTCTGGCGAATTGAATACAAAGGCACATCAAAAAAATTGTGCACCATGATCAAGTAGGATTCATCCCTGGGATGCAAGGATGGTTCAATATACAGAAATCAATAAATGTTATTCACCACATCAATAGACTTAAAGATAAGAACCATATGATCATCTCGATAGATGCAGAGAAAGCATTTGACAAAGTACAGCATCGCTTTATGTTCAAAACATTAGAAAAACTAGGGATAACAGGAACTTACCTTGACATTGTAAAAGCTATCTATGCTAAGCCTTAGGCTAGCATCATTCTGAATGGACAAAAGTTGAAGGCATTCCCTCTAAAATCCGGAACAAGACAGGGATTCCCTCTCTCACCACTTCTATTTAATTTAGCCCAGATATACTAGCCAGAGCAATTAGACAGACAAAAGAAATTAAAGGCATAAAAATAGGAAAATAAGAACTTAAATTATCACTATTTGCGTACGACATGATTCTATACCTAGAAGACCCAAAAGGATCTACAAAGAAACTACTAGAACTAATGAATGAATTCAGCAAAGTGGCAGGATATAAAATCAACCCACATAAATCAAAGGCATTTCTGTATATCAGCGACAAAACTTCTGAAACGGAAATGAGGAAAAACACTCCATTCACAATATCCTAAAAAAAAAAAATAAAATACTTAGGAATCAACCTAACAAAAGAGGTGAAAGATTTATACAATGAAAACTACAGAACCCTAAGGAGAGAAGTAGAAGAAGATCTTAGAAGATGGAAAAATATACCCTTTTCATGGATAGGCAGAACTAACATTATCAAAATGACGATATTACCAAAAGTTCTCTATAGGTTTAATGCAATGCCAATCAAAATCCCAATGGCATTTCTTGTAGAAATAGATAAAGCAATCATGAAATTCGTATGGAAAAATAAAAGACCCAGAATAGCAAAAGCATTTCTAAGCAGGAAGTGTGAATCACGCGGTATAGCGATACCAGATTTCAAACTATATTACAGAGCAATAGTGACAAAAACAGCATGGTACTGGTACCAAAATAGGCGGGTGGACCAATGGTATAGAATAGAGGACACAGAGACTAATCCACAAAGTTACAACTATCTTATATTTGATAAAGGGGCTAAAAGCATGCAATGGAGGAAGGATAGCATCTTCAATAAATGGTGTTGGGAAAACTGGAAATCCATATGCAACAAAATGAAACTGAATCCCTTTCTCTCGCCATGCACAAAAGTTAACTCAAAATGGATCAAGGAGCTTGATATCAAATCAGAGACATGGCGTCTGATAGAAGAAAAAGTTGGCTCTGATCTACATATTGTGGGGTCGGGCTCCAAATTCCTTAATAGGACACCCATAGCACAATAGTTAATAACTAGAATCAACAAATGGGACTTACTTAAACTAAAAAGTTTTTTCTCAGCAAAAGAAACAATAAGATAGGTAAATAGGGAGCCTACATCCTGGGAACAAATTTTTACTCCTCACACTTCAGATAGAGCCCTAATATCCAGAGTATACAAAGAACTCAAAAAATTAGACAGTAAGATAACAAATAACCCAATCAACAAATGGGCCAAGGACCTGAACAGACACTTCTCAGAGGAGGATATACAATCAATCAACAAGTACATGAAAAAATGCTCACCATCTCTAGCAGTCAGAGAAATGCAAATCTAAACCACCCTAGGATACCATCTCACTCCAGTAAGATTGGCAGCCACTATGAAGTCAAGCAACAACAAGTGCTGGCAAGGATGTGGAGAAAAAGGTACACTTGTACATTGCTGGTGGGACTGCAAATTGGTGCGGCCAATTTGGAAAGCAGTTTGGAGATTCCTGGGAAAGCTGGGAATGGAACCACCATTTGACCCTGCTATTGCCCTTCTCGTACTATTCCCTGAAGACCTTAAAAGAGCATGCTACAGGGATACTGCCACATCGATGTTCATAGCAGCACAATTCACAATAGCTAGACTGTGGAACCAACCCAGATGCCCTTCAATAGATGAATGGATAAAAAAATTTGTCATTTATATACCATGGAATATTACGCAGCACTAAAAATGACAAAATCATGGAATTTACAGGGAAATGGATGGCACTAGAGCATATTGTGCTTAGTGAAGCTAGCCAATCCCTAAAAAACAAATACCAAATATCTTCTTTGATATAATGAGAGCAACTATGAACAGAGTAGGGAGGAAGAGCAGGAAGAAAAAGATTAACTTTAAACAGAGACATGAGATGGGAGGGAAAGAGAGAGAAAAGGGAAATTGCATGGAAATGAAGGGAGACCCTCATTGCTATACAAAATTACATATAAGACATTGTGAGGGGAATGGGAAAATAAACAAGGAGAGAAATGAATTACAGTAGACGGGGTAGAGAGAGAAGATGTGAGGGAAGGGGAGGGGGATAGTAGGGGATAGGCAAGGTAGCAGAATACAACAATTGCTAATAGGGCATTATGTAAAATTGTGGATGTGTAACCGACGTGATTCTGCAATCTGCATTTGGGGTAAAATTGTGAGTTCATAACCCACTTCAACCTAATGTATGAAATATGATATGTCAAGAGCTTTGTAATGTTGTGAACAACCAATAAAAAAATAATAAAAAAAGATGAAGACTTTTAGAAAAAAAAAGTAAATTCTATTTTTTTTCAGCTATAACTCTAAGAAACATGGCATTGAAACACAATGTGAAGAGTTATAATTCTAGAAGTTTGCCTGTAATCTTTTGATACTTTCTCATTCTGACATCAATTGTGGGCAAGGCTTTGATGACAGCACTTTTTGGTATTGGAAGGTATTGTTGGTACTGTTGGTATATTTGCTACACACGAAGGCTGAATTGATTTCTCTATTTCTTAGGTAGATAAACATTCGTTGATACAGCCATATACTTTCTTTGCCTGCTATTGGCATTTTCCCCAAAATTGGATGCACAATTTTCTTCTGTGAATTATAAGAAATTCCAAATCTATTTTATTTAATAATTATTGGAAAAATTGTTCCGAATTAGTATGGTAAAAGATCAGAGATTTTCTCTTCTAGGATTTTGTGAAGACTGGAAAAGAAGTATGACAGACACCTGTTAAACTGACTCTTGCTAAGTAAATGTTGCTTCTTGTTATTTTAAATAAACATTATGGTAATGCAACAGAATTACAAAATCATCAGCTCAGTCAGGTCTTGAGTTGAATGCTTCATTTAGATCCTCCAAGCACCAGATGCATTACAGTTTTTGTGTTCTCTCCTCTAATATAAATTCATTAATAGTTTTGCCTTCCTTAAAAACAATTTGATTAGAATATGGAGATAATCTTTGTAAAACACATAATAGAGCTTCCAGTACATGTTATTGTTATGTACCTGAAAATATTATTATTATATGTTCTGCACAACAAATAATTTTTTTTCCCAACAGCAGTGGAGATTGATCCTAGAGATGCTCTACTAACAAGGTACATCCCAATCTGTTTTTTTTAATGTTTTATTGTAAAACAGGATCTTGCTAAGTTGCTATGGCTAGTCTCAAACATGTGATTCTACTGCCTCAGCTTTCTAAGGAGTTGGGATTGCAGGGTGTGCCACTGAGCCTAGCTACAAATAATGTTCTTTTCAGTAATCAAATTTGTGAAAAAGGCTAGCTTAATATAAATGTGAATTTAAACTCACTTGAAATATAGAATTGACTTTGCACAGTTGCATTAGTATAAAGACTGTGCATTAGAATTTATATTATTGATTTATAGAAGTTATAGCTAATATTTATTAAAATTTTATTTTAAACTTAATTATTTTAATTTGTATTAAACTCTATGGTAATAAGTAGAAAGAAATGTTCCTTCCTGTTAGAAATAAAAATGTATTATTCTGAAATTATTGACAGAGTAAATGTCAAGTAAATTATATGATGTTATTATATGATGTTACATTACATTATTAAGTGGGATTTTTATAGCACATATTCAAAAGGATTTTTTAACTTCTATAGGAAAAACCCACTCTTCTGAGTTGAGAGGTGCTCAGTTTGTAAGATATACCCAAAACTGTAATTTGTCATCTGCCATCTTCTTCCTCATCTGCCTTCTTCCTTAGAAGAAACTCTAATTCTTCTTACAATTTGTACTGGCAACATGTAGTCATTAGCTACAGATATATAATTTCCTATGAAGTCATTTTCTTTATTTAAATACATAAATGTGAAAACAAATGCATTTAATTTCTGCTGACCTAGATGTGAAATATAACACATAAAAATGTATCTCATATTCCCTAATATTAGCTTAGAGAATATAGTTAACTGGTAGCTACTGCACCAATATTTCCATTCTAATAAAATTATTTGGATTTGTTATACTATTTTAATATTTTATTTTTCTAAGTTTAGTAACTTTAAAAAATAGTTGAGAGGACTCTGAAATCAACATGGCAAATCGGATTTGACTGGAAACTCAGAACGCTTATACATCTTGTCAACAAAAAAGAACTTGACTTACAAGATAAGAAAGCAAATAATGAAATGCATATGATGCAAGTTTATAAATACCATCTTGCATACTCAAGAATAGCCTCAAACTTGAAAATGTTTGACTTTCAAGGTAGCATTTAATTGCTAAAACTTTAAAACTTATGACTTTAAATACAATTATTATTTTTTTTTATTATTTTTTATTTATTTATTTTTTAGTTTTCGGCGGACACAACATCCTTGTTGGTATGTGGTGCTGAGAGGATCGAACCCGGGCTGCACGCATGCAAGGCGAGCGCGCTACCACTTGAGCCACATCCCCAGCCCAATTATTTTGTATTTACAATAAAATTACTTTGTTTTAAAACTGACATTTTAACTTTCAAAATCAGAATTTCTCAAGTTAAATAATAACTCTCACCACCGTTCTGTATAAATGTCATTAACAGCTTTAACGGAAATCTTTTCCATAAAGACCCTACTAAGCCTTACAAAATGCAACAATTTAGAATTTTTTCAAACTACATTGACATAAAAAATAAACATATCTGTGGTAATATTAAGGCATTAGCCTTTAGATTTAGGTAAAGTAATAGGTAAGTTGGGATAGATTTACTTAAATTGATTATATTTCTTATGGTAGGTAAAGTTTAAATTTGAAAATATTATAGATTCTATCTTTCCTTCTGGTAAAATACAAAATGTGATGTCTAACCAAAGACTCTGGAAGTTTTAAGACAATACACTGTACATAGTTTTAAATGAGAAGACTATTTGTGATGTTTACAAACTAAATCATTAAAATCATGACACAATTCACTCTTCTTCATAGCAAAAAAAAAAAAAAAAAAAAAAAAAAAAATCCCTGACTATCTCCTGTAATACATGAATTGAAAAGGTCAACAAGTATGTGATTTGAGCTACTACAGTAGGTTTTCTTATGATGTTGTTGAGCATTTATACTGTCAATTACCGGAAAGAAAAACCTGGTGGAAAAAATAGTCGCAGGAATCAATCATTAAAGTAGGGTGGGTATGTTAGATGTTCCTTGTAGAATTTAAAAATTGACCAGTTCAGAATGCTATTGCTGGTAAGGGTGTGACAGAGCACTGCTCTAGTCCCTGTAAGATGGAGGAGTGTGAATGGGGACCAGAGAGCATTGTGTTAGCCAAATCTGTGCAAACACGTAATACTTTTTATCTATTATTGAGGTATTTTCTTCCATTAACTTTGAATATAAAGACAGAAATTTTTGTTATTATTAGATTTTTTTGGTCAAATTTGTTTTTTCAGTTCTCCTACAGGGAATTGAGGCTAAGACACTGCCAGAAGCTTTGATATGGATAGTAGTGGAGGATTATTTATTTGAGTCTAGGATGGAAGTAACAGCCCCAGAACACTCATGTTCCTTTGAGTAATTCTCACATGATGGTAACTGGGAACAGAAAGTCCACACTGAGGACTTAAAAAAGTGTCAATAGGAGAAACCACAAAGAACATGTCTCATGGTAAACATCCTGATTAGGAAACTGAGACATTGAAAGAGTATCAGTTTGTTAAGACAAAAATCCTTATCATGTTCATATCGTTACATCTTATTGGCTATATCACATATGAATAGAAATTTAAGTTATAGTCCCAGTCTATATTTTTAGACACAGAATCCTGGGTCTCTATAAACATATTGAATTTGAAATTTCTCCTGTTTATCTATTGTGCGAATTTTAATTCCTCCCTACTAGTGCAATACTTAGATTTTTCCTTTCAAAACAAAATGTTAGTTTTTACCTTAAAAATTTCACATTTGGGCCGGGCTTGGAGGAGTGTTCTTATAATCCCAGCAGCTCAGGAGGCTGAGGCAGGAGGATTGCAAGCCAAAAGCCAGCCTCAGCAAAAGCAAGGCACTAAGCAACTCAGTGAAACTGTCTGTAAATAAAAAAAAAATAGGGTTGGGGATGTGGGTCAGTGGTCAAGTGCCCCTGAGTTCAGACCCCAGTTCCAAAAAAAGAAGAAAGAACGAAAAGAAAGAAAGAAAATTTCATGCTTGGGATTTTCTCATCCAAATTTCTTAACATGAGAAGGATCAAGATCCCAGATTTATATCTCTGTTGTCATTTTTGCATCATTTGAATTAAGATGAAGTACTTTAAATTTTCTGTAAAGTTTAATTATCAATTAGATATTGTGTATGTTACTTTCTTTTGTTGCAGTAACAGAAAAGTAGTACCTAAGAGATGGTCTATGATCATTTCTTCTTTTCTCTTTGAACAACACTTAAATATTGCTCTCTTTTATAAGGTCTATACTTTCAAAGTAATATAAGTAAGCTCTAACATATTCAGAGAGAACTGATAAATTTTGTGAAAGAGCATAACATTTTCCCAATTGGGAAATAACTGAAGAGATGTTATAGTAAATAGAAGAAATGAGAATTCCTGAGGAATCATAAAAATGTACCAAATATTTAGAAGTGAGTATTTATCTGTTTTTTTTTCTTCACAATTTCAATATGACTAAATATGTGAGACAAATAGTTTCAGAGAGTTAACCACTCATTTTCTATTTGACACTAGACATTTTTACACAAATCTGCAATATTATATTTTTGTATCTATTTGTGTGCCTCTGTCCCAGTAAATTATGAATAATGAACTTATTGAGGTTGGAACTCTAACTTACACATATTTTTGAGTGACAGTTTTAGAGACTGATGTAGTAATGGCTTTTTTCTACAAAACATCATCATTAAGGTCATCATCATTGAAAATATGAATAATGTGCTCATATTATAATAGGTATTTATGATAATCCTTTACATGTGGTACCTTTAGAACGTGCACAATCCTGCAAAAAATGCAATCATGCCTATATTAGCCATAAAAAGTAGGTATAATTGCATTTTCTTGCAGTATTTTGCTATATTCATGGAAGTTTCTTAGAGCCTCTTAAAGACACATAAACATAGGTTCAAATAAAGGGGTAGTAGGAAAACAAAAGGTAAATATTTAAATTCAAGTGTGTAAGCTAACTTTTCACCACTATGACCAAAATATCTGACAAGAACAACTTAGAAAATGAGGTATTTTTCTCCTTCCTTCCTTCCTTCCTTCTTTCCTTCCTTCTTTCCTTCCTTTCTTTCTTTTTCTTTCTTTCTTAGATCATAGTCCACAGTCTGCCAATTCTATTTTGGGGTATGAGGTGAGGCAGAACATCATAACATGGCATTGTGGAGGAAATCTGCTCAATTCATAGCAGCCAGAAACAGAGAGACACAGAGAGAGGAAGAAGAGAGACTAGAGAGAAGATAAACACTGACATAGACTTTATTCCTGTAGCCATACCCCAACAGTAGACTGTGATCACCAAGCAATCCTTTTAGATTAGCAATCTATCAAATGATGAGGTTAATGTTCTCCAGATTCAATCTTTTCACCTCTGAACATTGTTACACTGCCTAACATATGAGGTCTTTGGGGGACATGTGTAGCCTAAAACTATAATGCTATGTCTGGTTTAGAAAACTGAAATTAAGAAGGCTGGCCAGTAATGGGATGTTTTAAATGAATAAAAGGCTTAATAAATGAATAGAAAACATGCACAATATTTTGATTGTTGACTTTAACCGATGATCTCACTGATTGATGATATGAGACACTATTTACTTCTTTGTGATTTTTCTCTGAAAAATTTTTTATGACCCCAAACATTAATCCATTTACTGCACTTCCAGGTATGGATCCTCTAAGTGTGTTGGTATCGGGGTATTCACACCCTTTTTATGCCATCTAAGTGTAAAAGAATGAAACAGCTGTAGAAGCAGTGTTTGTTGAGTTGACATCTTCAATTGATTTGAGTTACTTTGTGCTTTCTCAAAAGACCCAGATATATGCTAGAGTAAATTTTCAGGTTTAGGGCTTAAGGTGTGAGAGCAAAAAGAGTCTTTCCCTAACCCAAGGACATTTTATGGCATACCTTTCCTTTACCTTATCTTTTCTTTTTATTACAGAGTCATATTTATAATAAAATGATTATACTTTTGACTCTGCTTTTCCTGTTGTTAAACTTGGACATCTGAAGAAGTTAAAATACCTTATCCAAAATAACTCAGGTAGTTTACTGAGATAAATACCCATTTATCAGAGATCCTCAAGGCCATGTTTTATATGTCACAGTATTTTCATAGTTTATAAAACAGATTTTAAAAGTTTACCACTTGGTTTTTATCATTACTGAGAAAACCTTATTATACTTGGTTGAATAATACTATTCATTTTTAATTAGTTACTGGTCAAATTCTCAAGTACACATATTAAAATTCTATTAGGTCTCACAGATTCTTCCTTCCAAAACACTCTGTGAGTATGCACTAGCATAATGTCCTCTGTTTTTAAGCAGGACATAGCTTCTAGTATCTGAAATCCTGAAATTTTCAGCATATTATTACATCAACAAGATAGAGAGCATCTCAGTCTGTGTCTGTCATTCTTTCACTCTTTGTCATTGTAAGAAATTTCTTGAGAGTGAGTGTTTATACAAATAGATTTGAGATATTTTTTCTTGTTTTGTGTATTTATGATAAACTTCAAAATTTTCTGCACCTGTAATGAGATTAGAATACAATACAATGACAGACACCTGGTATATATTTGCAGTTATAAACCGTTGCTTCTACTTTAATGGGAAAATGATTTCATATGGGATTTGGCTCTTTCAAATATCAGGTCCCAATTTTTCCCCTTTGCTGACAGCACAACAACATTTATGTTTTTATTTCCTAAGAAAGGTATAATGAAATGTCTAAAATATGGGCTTATTTGAACAATAAGTACACACTACTCCAGCTGGGCCCATATGCAGGGAGACAAAGTGGGTCAGTACATTGTCTCATCAGCATTTCTTTTTGCCAGCAAATCCACCTGGCTTGGGTGCAAAGAAAACCGACTAGATGAGGCCTTTGATAACAAATTCCTATACTAAGAGGATGACTGCTTAATTTCATAGTCTAGTTGTGTTTTATTTTCAAGTGTAATATTATCACCTTCAGCAAACCTCTTTGAAAAGACTCTTTCAGAGATGAGATATTTATTATCAGGCTATACTATTAGACAGTGGAGAAAAAAAAAATGAGATTCAGAACCAAGTATGAGTCCTCTTTGCTCCATGCTATGATTTAAATAGGTCCCACAAATTTCATGTATTGAAAAGTAAATCTCCAATGATTGGAGATAATAGTATTGGAAGGTGATCCTTAAAGAAGTGATTATTAGGTCATGAGCACTCTGACCTTAAAATGAGTTAATATTCCTATTAAAGGAGTAGGTTCATTATCTCATGAGTAGATTAGTCATAAAAATGAGTTCTCTCTGTTTTTCTTGCTCTCTTGCTTTTCCATCATTTGTAACATGATGTAGTATAAAGGCTGCTGCCACATACCTTTACCTTGATGTTGGTATTCCCAGTCTCCATACCTAAAATATATAATCTATTTTTAAAATAACTTGTCTATATGTGATATTTTCCTCCCATAGTTGCTGAGGATTGACTGCAGCACACATTCTAGGCAAGTACTTTGCAACTGAGTCACATCCAAAACTTTGTGCTACACTTATACAGTAATACAAAATGAAGTAAGACTCCACTTACATTATCAAGGGAGCTACTATGGTTGTTTATAATAATTGCCATTCACTGAATTATAGATGTGTGGCACTGTGGAAAAGTTTTATATGCATTATTTCATTTATCTTACTTTTGTAATGTAGTAAAGGATTTGATATTGCTTCCATTTTTAGAGTCAAAAAAACAATAATAAAAAATCAACAGTGGTTGAGTTGATTATTTAAAAAAGCTACTGTGCCACAAGAGCTAAAGTGAGATTTAATTTCTGGTCTTCTGACTCCAGGTTCTTCTTTAGTAACAATAATATAAAAAATATAATATTACTGATTTCCTTAACAGAAATGGGAGCATACTCTAGCTTTACATGAATACATAACTTAGCAATAGGTGGGAATTCATATGGGTAATATTTCTCTTAAGATGATTTAGAACAGATTATTATGTTTTTGATAAAAGCATTGTCCAAATTAAAATGACATCTACAACAAAAGTAGTTTCATTCAGTATGATTTTCCCAAATTGTCCATATCACTCATACAAAAATGTATTAATCAACTCTAAAAATATTTTAAAACATTTTTCAAAGATATCTATTTTTTAAAAAATCAAAGATATTTATTTTCCACATCTTAAATATCATTTTGACCAAAATTATGGAATATATCATAAGAGCTAACATAATAACATGGACAATAATATGTTCACAAAAGCAAAAGAGAAATGTTCACATAGAAATCTGAAATTCAAAACTTTGTGTGGTAGACTGTGTTACCATATTGGCCTTCAAGTTTAGAAGTGTTCAGGAGGCTGATTTAAGTTTGCTGTGTCTTGAAATTAATCAACATATTCATTTTTTGGAAAGGTTATACTAAAATGATGTTAGCTGTTCATAATTTTATGAGTATACTTATTACTGCTTCTTTGGAAATCATATTTCCATTGAAACAATATCCTGTTTGAATTTTCATGAACAAATTTGTATCTATTGAAATAATTCCAGTCTTTTAAAAAGTTATGATTTTTACTTGAAGTGGGATTTGTATTTTGAAAATGCATGCTGATTGATATTATTAAGATTCATCGTTCCGGAACTCTTTTCAAAATAAGTGTGCTTGGCTACAATTCTATAAAATTTTTGGCTGGGTAACAAATTTATGTCATTGAATTTTTTCCTAATTTTTACTATTATATGCTTCGTTTCATTGCTGACATTTTTTCCAAATGAAAATGATTATTCTTTCTTTAGTATTTTGTAAAAATAATTATCTTTATTTTTGTGCTTCAAGTGTGTTGCAGTTATTTCCTAAAAGCACCTGATATGATTTTATCTATGGCATGACTCAGGAATATGAGGTTAGAGATCATTCTTTTTACTAGATTGACAAAGATTCCATACACCTGAAATTTCAAATCATTGAAAGCTTTCTTTTGTATTATGTTTTATGTAATAATAAATGTTATAATTATTTTTTAAATTATGTGAAATAAACTTATGAATTATACTTTAAAGCAGAGTACTACTAAACTCCTTGTTAGCAATTGTTTTAATATTCTTGCTCGTCACCTTTTACATATCTTTTATTGTTATAGAACTCTTTCTTTATGACCTATGAATGATTCATTTCTTCATTTGTCTATGTAAGATGCAGGTTAGTGTTTACCTATTTGAAAAGATTTTGAATAATGATAAAATCCATTAATAATAACACTAGCTATTATGATGGTAAGGTCCTAACTTCATGCTAAAGTTTCTCTTCTCCCATTACTCTTATGATGGTAGAAATATTAGCAGATAGCAATTGGTCTTGGCAGATACAGTCTCTTATAAATCTTCCACTGTAGTTTTGTTGTCACCAATAAGTGAAAGAATTAGTCTCTGAAGTCTAATAGTATGTGGTATTTAGATTATTGCCTCCAAACCTTTTGCCTTGCTAAATTCTTTTAAGACATCATTGTTGTTTCTTCTAAATCACTGTTTGCCATGACCTATTTTCTTACTCAAAATGAAACTGACAAAATTATGTTATGTACTTATATGAATATACCACAGTGAATTTCATCTTTCTGTATATTTATGAAGCACTAATTTAGAAAACTGAATTTAAAAAGTGTTTAATTCAATGGCTTTTTATCTTTATGACACTTGGATTGCAAGGTACTTTTAGGTCAGAGAGATCAAAGTGCTCATAAAAATATGAATCTAATTGCCAATGTCCCTAGATGTCTTCGTGTCCCTTTGCCACAGAGAATGTTTCATTCTGATGTGAGAAAGGAATTCAGGCTACAAGATCAGCTACTTGAAAAAATATTTAGGGATTCAATGATATGAGAAGAAGAGGTAATGAAAGATGAAATTTGAAAATACATTGAGCCAACAAACACATTTTCTGCTCAGAGACATGAAGTAGGGATTCAATCATACAGACAAGTTTTAGAAATATATGCTTATAAAGCAAAATTTCAACTGCATGTGAGACTTAGACAGAATGGACTTCTCCTGTATCTGAAGCCTCCTGTGTTATGTTGCTACTGAATTTCCCATGTTGAGTAAATTCCTAAGGTTAAACAACTTGGACAGCACTGGTTGGTGATTTTTGCTACAGTAAATTAGTATAACAGAAGTAGATATTTCTATCATCTGAAGAACCTTAGTTGTCCATTTCATTTATAGTTACTACTTCCATTACAATTATTATTATTATTATTTTTCC
The DNA here is from genome assembly GCF_964194105.1 of Spermophilus citellus. Classification (NCBI taxonomy): domain Eukaryota; kingdom Metazoa; phylum Chordata; class Mammalia; order Rodentia; family Sciuridae; genus Spermophilus; species Spermophilus citellus. The sequence goes on from NC_138182.1 coordinate 107,702,309, forward strand.
ATATACACTTATTCACCCTGGGTATGACCCCAAGTCAGAGGCTGCCTTAACTACTTTTGCATTCTAAAATCTGATTATCCTGTGTCCACTATAGCCTACCCATTGTTAGAGATATTATCCCTCTACATGCACACCATTTCAATGCCTCTTAGAAATCTGACTCATTTTAACATTCTTAAGACAATATAGTATGATGGATTCCAGGAGATTTAAGAGACACCTTTTGTTCTTACCTTTTGTTCTTTTCAGTTATGAATTATAGCTGGCATGTTTCAGGTTAGGTGTTCTCATCTAGCCTAGATCCTGTAATAAGAAATACATAGAGCAAAACCACAGCTTTCTGACAGGGGTATATAATATGACTGAATTAAATTTCCGTGCTCATAGTCCTCAGAGACTCTATGAGTGTTTATTACTACAGCATAATTAAGTCAAAGCTATTAAATCCATTTTCTTAATTTATTAAATTTAATTCTCACTGAATTATTTATCACTGTATACTAAACTCCATTATTTAAGTAACAATTTTTAGGTATACTTAGCTTGCTTTTGTTGAGTTTTTTGTACTAATTAATTGCTGTAGTTGTGTGACATATTTAATATATCCCAAACTAAAGACTATATATGTAATGTGATATTACAAAGATCACAAAAATAGCACTTTTCAATGTTATGAGTAGAATCCAGAACTGGATAATGTTAATGCCATCTCACTTACTAAATCACACATACAGTATATATTTGAATATTTCTTGAATGAAGGAGCTAATGTATGAGTGAAGGTATAATTTAATAGTGTGCACTAGAAACACAGAAGAATATACTTATTATGGAATTAAATAGCTCATAATCTATTCAAGAAGGTAAAAAGTAAGCTTGTCTTTACAATAAAATTTAGTAAACGGATGATGGGTACATAAACAGGCTCAAAGGAATGCTTGTTCCAGATAGTTGAATGAATTAACACAACCTCAATCTATCTATCTATCTCTCTCTCTCTCTCTCTCTCTCTTTAGATTTCCCAATAATCTCAAGGGGTAAAATACACCTGCTTTCTTAAGAATTTAAGTTTATAAAATTAAAAAAAGTTTCAGATACAAATATAGCCAACTACAAAATTTATTTACTAAAGACTCATGTCAAGTTTTCCAGTACATGTTGTCCTCTAGAGGCCTTTGATAAACAGATTTTGAAAACTGGATAATTCTGAATGTTTTATATACTCGTTAATTCTACAGTCACTTTAAAGATAGTCTGAGGAAAATTGAGTGAACTGCTTGCTCCCTGCCCTGGCAACTTGCATTCCTAGGTGATCCATGAAGAAATCCAGCCAGAACAGTCAAGGCCTACTCCTCATAGACATGGAAATACTTTGTAAACTGTCCAATGTGATCCTATGATCAGACTGTGTCTTTATTAGCCTTCTTCTGAGATATCAGAAGCATGTACATAACTGATAATGTAGTAGAATAGAGTAGTACTTCCTTTGCCAGGTTGACCAGTCACAGTTATTTAGATTCTTACATCTCAGTTACCCATCATGATATTAAGGGAAAAATGTGACAAAGATGTAGTGTCTCTTGAGTCTTTTTAAGTGCTCCAGTGTAACTGACTGCATAAATATCAAATAGAACTTTATCATAAATCTGGTGTAAAACTATGATCTTATTTGCATAAATAATAAAATATTAATGCAGCCAATAAAATTATTTGTCAAGCCCTGAATTCACCTCAGTGAGTGAATGACAACCTTTTCCTCTTAGGACAAATCAAGTAGCAAATTGATGGTGTGCTGTGCATTTCATGGATCAAGAGATAGTATGTGTCATATAAGCACCACTGTCAGGAAACCTTCCCTGGAGAGTTAATTTATATTCACTGCACCAGTGTTCATATTACTTTGAGTTGGCAAGTAGACTTTTACATTTTTTCTACTGCTTATTCCATCACCATGAATTCAAAGTTTAAACTGATTTTATTACATCACCATGAATTGAAAGTTTGAACTAATTTCTATTTACAGTTTATTTTCTTGAAAAAGTAATTTATAAAAAGGGTATAAAATGCCAAATTTAATCAAATTAAAACACCAATTTAGTATCAGAAGGTAGGTAATATCAAGTGAGCAATACATTAGATAGTTATAATAAGAAATCCTCTCTTAAAAATTAATCTCTTCTTTAAAAGATTGCTGGCACATATTTGCTAAAGTTTTCAAGTTTGTAAATTACAAAATGAGATGTCCACACATAGATATATACTAACTCTTAAAATCCTTAATATGCTGCAAAGGAAGTTTACTGACTTGAATACTAATTGCAATGCTTGTAAAAAGCCTGGAGATATTAGTAATCATCTCTCATATTTACCCAGAACCTTATAGCATAGAAAGACATCATAACTGTAATACTTCGTTTAATTTTACTTGAAACTTTAGGAATGAATAAATGTTAAACAATATCAAATTTCTCTTTTTAGTGTAAAGAAAACTATTGATCTGTTTGCTCTGTTTTCTTTGAGTCTAAAATTTATCTCACTATTGCCATCCCTGGATATCTGCAGGGAATTAATTGGCTCAGGCACCAAAATCCATGAACGTTCACGTCTCTTAAAATGGTATTTGCATATAACCCATTCACATCCCTTACATGTTATTTATCTCTAGATTATTTAAAATACTGAATAAAATACAATAACTATTTAGGTAGCTGTTATACTTTATTGACTAGGGAATAATGGTAAGAAAAATGTCTGTACATATTCAGGGGTCAGTATAGACCCAATTATTTTTCAAGTATATCATTTGTTGCGTGAGGGACCTAGTAAGAAACTTATTTTTAAATTAAATTTCAAGTATTTCAGTCTATGGTTGGTTGAATTCATCGATGCAGAATCCACAGCTAGAAAAGGCTACTTACTGGTTTCTTGCCTATTTTCATAATCTTAGACAATATACTTATTTTTTAATACAGAAAAACTTATAGACAATAAGTAAATGATAATAATAAAGTAACAAAAACACTGACTTTTAAATTCCAGGTATGAAAGCTAAGAATTCTGCAAGAATCATCAAAATTTAACATGCATGAATACCATATAAAATAGAGGTACTATCATTCCTTTGTTGGAAGGGAACTCTATAATTAGAAGAACACAAGTTAACTTATTCAAATTTTTATAACTAGCAAAACAACTGCGATTGGAAAACTCAAATTCCAATCAGCAAATTTTTATTTAACTAGAATTAACTAATTATTTAAATATTCTTATAAGTAAATTACTAAATATGAAGCACAAAAAAGTAAAGTAAAAGAATAATAGAATATTTTAAAACTGTATGAATCTATATTAAAGCCTTCTTTCATTTGATAATTTCCACGAATATATTTTTTTCCTTAACATAGGCAATCTCACAATGACATTTATATGACATATCATCTTCTTAGTATGATAGACCTCTCTTATCCACAGACTAGTTTTCTTAATTTTCAGTTACTCATGGTTAATCACAGTCCAAAATGTTGAATGAAAAAATTTCAGAAATAAATACTTCATAAATTTTAAATAACTTTTGTTACAGTATATTATTATAAGTGTTCTATTTATACTGTTAATTATACTGATTTTCTTACTGTGACTATTTTATAAGTTAAACATTGTTACAGGAAAAAGTATGATATGCAGAGGATTTGGTACCATCTCCAGTTTCAGGTATATCCTGGAATATTTCTTCTGTGGAAAGGCAGAGCAGGGTGGGGCTGGTGGGGGTTACTGTAGTCAATTTTTTTGACTTATTATTCATTTCTTTTGCATAGTCTAGAATATATTTTTGAACAACCAATGGATAAAGAAGTAACTTTTAAATACTCTTGAAAGAAATTAAAATGGAAATACTGAAATGCTGAAACTATGGGATAAAAGCAGTACTAAGAAGAAATTTTATTGAAACATACACCTACATTAAAAAGAAGGCAGGAGGATCTCAAATAAACAACTTACTGCTGTAATCACTAGAAAAACAAGAACAAATCAAAACAGATTAGTAGAACAAAAAATGATAAAGGTTAGACTGCAGATAAATAAAATAGAAGCTAAAAGACATACTAAAGGATAATGAAACAACTGATTATTGAAAAAACACATAAAATTGATAAACAACTAGACAAAAGAAAAAGAGAAGACTCAAAATCAATGCAATTCAAAAGCAAAAGAAAGACATTACAAATGATACCATAACAAATTTAAATTGCCTAAATAGGTGCATTGTGACAATGTTATAATTTTTGTAGCATAGACTTCAGCCAGCATTCCAATACATGCTAGACTTACCTATTCATAAAGCATTTCAAGGGAGAATCTTTAGTTTCAATGAATTCATGGAAATAAATGTGTAATGAAGGCTTGTATTTCTTCTTATTTATCAACCATTATATAAAATAATTTTAATGCAATTAATGTGTTAGTTCACCAATAAATGGACTACTTTTCTTCATTGTAGAATAAGTTTGAGAAAATAGAATTACATGATTGAAGTAGCATCTTGGTTGTCTGTCTAGTAGTATAAAGAGAATCAAGAATAAGTTTTTCAAAAAATTATTGGTAATGACAAAATAAATGACTATGTAAAAAATGAAATTATATCTAAAGGTACAGGAAATATTGCAACATGTCACTACCAAAACATCCATTATATCAATGTATGGTTGATTGCATGTAGTGTTTATCCATGTAATTATAAAAAAAAAATGGTGAACAAAGTAAAAAGTAAATAATAGCCTTCCTGGAATTTTTTTTTCCCTTTGATAATGGTTATTTAACCCAGAGGCACTCAATGACTAAGGTATATCACCAGCCCCTCAGTTGTGTTTTTCATAAAGCTTTCTATATCATTAAATATTCTTTGAAAATATATTAATAACTTCATAATTTTACATTCTATGAATAATAATAACACATTTAATAATGAATTAAATTAATAATTTAATTGGACTATTAACTTACTAATTATATGCTTAAACTTTTTTATTTCTTGCATAAATAAAATGCATTACATTCATAATTATCCATATACTTTATTGATATCTATCTACTTCCTAGCTTAAAATACTATTGATTTTGAGGCATCAAGTAAAGTGAAAAATTAATATTTATAGAAAGATGAGGTTTACTTACATTTAAATTTTTAGTAAATATTGTACAAATACTATAAAACATTTTTACTTCTGATATGCATCTGCGAGATACCAACATTTTTCCTTTGAACAAATCCTACTTCAATGTACAAAATCTGAAAATTTGCTAAATCAGTATTTCCTAACTGTACTATGGTTTACTTCTCTCCAAGTTGGGTAAGCTTGATGTTAATGAAGTGGCAGAGCATGTCAGCTTTCTGATCACAATTTATGTGTCAGATAAACTTGCCCTTCAAGCTTAACTCTTAGACTGTTTCGGCCTCACAATTTTTTTTTCCAGGTTACCTGCTTCTAGTAAGTTACAACAAGCTCACTCTTCTTTTTCTGTGAAAATGTTATTGCCTTTTCTCTAATGCACAATTAAAAATATGGAAATTTAACCAGCAAAGGGAATCTGTTGATTAAGTCTTATTGAATGTTGTCAAATCAAAATAAGATTTTAATTCCAATCTTGCATCCCTAGCAATTTACTCTTTCTATTTACTTTATAAAGTATAAAGAGTATTTGAGGGCTGGGAATGTGGCTCAGGTGGTAGCGCGCTCGTCTGGCATGCGTGCGGCCCGGGTTCGATCCTCAGCACCACATACCAACAAAGATGTTGTGTCCGCCGAGAACTAAAAAATATATATTAAAAAAAAAATCTCTCTCTCTCTCTCTCCTCTCTCACTCTCTCTTTAAAAAAAAAAGAGTATTTGACATAGATCCCTTGTTAATTAAGTGAAATTTTGTCTTTAAGAGTTACTATAAACTTTAACTCATAGTTTCTCAATCCCTTGAAAGTGAATTATCTGAACAGAGATACCAAGCACAAAAACTTTATTATATACCCTGTTACAATGGAATATATGTACACATCAATTTGAATTATGTGATAATAAGATAAAATATTTTCAAGTGTTCAAAATAAAAATCAAATCAAATTTAAATGGATACAAACTTTCTGTTTTAAGAACACTATCCTACTTGATTGTGGTGGCACATGCCTGTAATCCCAGCAGCTAGGGAGGCTAAGGCGGGAAGATTGTGAGTTCAAAGCCCACCTCAGCAACCTAATGAGGCTCTAGGAAACTCAGTGAGACCCTATCTCTAAATAAAATATAGAAAAGAGGCTGGAGGTGTGGTTATTGATTAAGCACCCTGGATTAAATCCCTGTATCTGCCCCCCATACACAAAAAAGAACACTATCCTATACTATCTTATCCTATTATAAGTTAGTAAAATAAGAAACTATACAGAATTTACCTTAAACCTCTTAACCATATGTATATTGTATACATACACACGTATACATATATGAATATATGAACATTATATTCAACCATACAACTTCAACTTTATGTTAATCTTTACACATTCAGAAAATAAAAACTAAATAGAAATAGTATGGGTAAAGATTTTACAGGGTTGATTGGTTGTTGGATGCAGAGATGCTGTGTTTAGGATTGAAGTCTCTCATAGCTTCATAACTGTGGCATGCTTGGTGGCTAGGAAGTTTCTGTGCAAGAAACAGAATGCCTGGCTGCTGGGAAAACTTATGTGCAAAGATACAGGATGCCTGGCTGGGCTGCTGTAGAAATGTTCTTCATGAGGAGTCTCTGCCTTAGAGTCTTATCAGCCTGGACCTTGATCTCAGGCATAAGCTCCTGAGAATAAAGGAACTTTCTTGTTAGACAATCACAATGTTTCAGTGAGCCTTATCCTGGCCACATAACAGTAACTTTATAAAATGGACTTTCTGAGAGCTACACAAAGATCCTAACATTGCACATTGCAACTTAGTATATAACTGAGGAATACGCTGCATAAGGTTGCCAAGTCTGTAACCTGCCTAATAACACAACGAACAATATTTACTAATGATGCCAATGACCTAAAGTAACCTATTGATCTAAATAAATCTTGGCAGCTTGGCCCTTCTGCCATTCTGCCATCTTTCTTTCCTACATCTGCATCTTGTCTCTCTGTCTCCTTTTTATTTTCCTTAAGGATTGACTATTAATTCGGATATTGTGTGTCCTTAGAGTCATGGTGAAGGGGAATTCAGGCTGTGTAAGGAGTGAGACCACTTGGAATGTTGATGACCATAAAAAGGGGAATTATTAACTCTTCCACTCTTCACTCAAATCCTCAAACATCTTTTCATGAGAATGGATATAATACTTCAGAAATATCCTTCTTTTGCTTCTAAATAGTCACCTTACAAACATAAGTAATTTAAGTGTAAATGTAAACACCAAATATATATGTGTACATGTGTATATCTTTTATTTGTAGCAGCAATACATCTATATAACAATATCAAATCTTATTGGTATTGTTAGGCATTACTGGATTTTTAAAAATTGTGTGTCTCAGAACCAGTACTAAAAAAATTACCTTATTATTTTATGAATGCCAACATCATTCTATAATTTTAAATAATTAAAGTGAGTCAATTGTGAAAAAAAATGTTCCAATAATTCAATCAAGATAAAGAATAACAACCAAAATATATCACTTCAACTTTTCCCTTATGAATTAAATATATGAGTTTTTATTTAAATAAAAATTAACACTTTACAAAAAAGATGTTAATATTTCAGAAAATATTTGCCTCCATTTGTTTGTGCAGTGTTAAGGACCAAAGAGAAAATTTCTTTTATATGAATTTGTGTTTTTAAAACTCATTTTTGCACACATATTCTTCATACCCATACAGAAGGACATAATTTTCCCTATTATTGTAAATAAGCATGCTCACAGTTTAATTAAATTTCCTTAAGTCATACAACTAACAGTAAGAAGTGGTCAAGTGTGATCCATGACTGTCCCCTAGGATACCTGCATGATACCAATCTGCATATTCTAACAAATAGAAATTTGAACAGTTTTGTGCCTACACAGAAACTACTAAAAATATGTTCCTACATGAATCTCTAATATTCTTAGTGTTAGAGCCCTATTTTTCCATTTGGCTTCAGTCTAGTGGTGATCTCATCTATTTTCCTATAGTTCAAAACATGTGCATGGTTCTTGCTCCCCAACTTTCTTGTAAACTTTGGATTACCATATCTTACTTAACCAATCTTCCCAATTATTTATTTTAGTTATTTTAACCCTAATGTGTCTAAAGCTGAGCCTTGATATTCTGTATAAAAATTCTCCTATTCCACACTTCAAACCATAGTTAACAGTTACTTCATACTTCTAGTTATTCAGGCAAATATTTCAAGTCATAGTTGGCATGTGTTTTCTCCCACATTAAATATTCAATTCATCACTAATTTCCATTGACTCTCTGTTCAAAATATAGTAAAACCCCTATAATTTTTCACCACTTTCCATTCTTTCATGCTTGTCTACACTCCTGTTGGTCCTCATGCAGATGACCAAGTAGCCCCTTAGTAGTATTTCTACATTGATATATCTTCACTTTATTCTCAGCAGTACAAGAGATTGTTCTAAAATAGAAAAAAAGAAAAAACAATAGTTTCTTGAACAAAATATATTATGTTTCATAATAAATGTATGAGTGCCCATAAATTCTCTTTAACCTATGCTCTGATTAATCCTGTATTAAGTCTCAATGTACCTCTTTTCTCTTTCCATATGAAAATCACAAAATTCTTAACATATGAATTCCAATGAATACCTAATTCTTTCCCCTTTACTCTCCAGTTATTCTGTTTTATTCTTTGCCTCCATAGAACATGAAATGCTCTGTAATGCTCAGTAAGGTTTATTTATTCATTTGATTTGTAACCTTAAAGAATCAATATTTTAGCTCTTACTCCAAGCATTTTGCATTCTTCCCTGCAAGCATAAGGTAAAGGGAAGGCAGGGAGTCACCGGGTTCCATAGCACATGTGATTCTAATCTACCTATCCACCCCAAAATTTTTTACCTATACTGAAACCTAGTTGGAGATGTTGAGGTTATTTTGGACTGCTAATATGTGTTTACTTTTAATGACCATGTGTATTAAAATAACTATAGGCATATTCAGGAATAGTTTAATATATTTACACAAAATATGAAACTAAATTTCCACTTGACCTCTCCACTGAGCATTTTTTAAAAATATCTTTTTAGTTATAGATGGACAAAACATCTTTATTTATTTTTTAATGCAGTATTGAGAATAGAATCCATGAGCTACACAGGTAATCTACCACTGAGTCACAACCCCAGCCCCTCCATTGAGAATTTTACAGTTTTATTTCCTCCAAAGACCACATTAGGCTATCCTTCCTTTTCATGGCATTTTAATATTGAGAAACTATATATGTACACTCTTTTCCCATGATGACATTTTGATGGCTGGTAAATTTAATCAGACTGTGCTTATAGTTTGTGGTCTGATTTGAAATAATCTTCCTGAACATTACTATTTGACCTCTAAAAGTAGATTTCCTTTTAAGTGAGAAAGGTTTTAGAAATATGCACAATGTAATAAAAAATAAAGCAGCATAGATTCAAAATAAGGAAAATACACTTTCCTAAGGAGTCCAGAAAACCCCAATGCCATACCATGCTATAAAATTAGCCTTTGAAGACTAGGAAATATTGACCCCTTTTACTGAGAAGCAGCATTTAATTGAACTCCTCTAACTCTATTTCCTGGAATGAAGAGATGCCCTTCTGCTCAGCACTAAATGAGTATTATGAATATGAAATGTTATTACTTAGGCTTCTCTTGTAAGCATTTTGTTCACCTTTATTGATACTATAATTCATATTTAAATCTTAAATCTGTCATTTTCATTTCTTGGACAAGGCAATCTTAAATGTTTTCTCTTACTCTACAAGCAGCATAATGTAAGTTTAGAAAGAAATAAAACTATATTTGCCAAGGAAGATATTGGATGAGGATGTCAAGACCTATTCACATGCCCTGTGCATTCCAAGACATATGGTGGAGAAGATAAAAGAAAATTCTGGTGTACTTTAATCATTAAATTCCATGTGTCTCTCACTGAGTTGTAGGGCAAAATACCTTGGGCCATTGGAATTGATATATTCCTAAAACTGTAATTCTATCTTTTGGAACAATAGAATAGTGCATTTCAGCATCTCAAGGAATTTATAAACCTGAAACTTCAGGATGCATTCTTTGTTGGTTACCAACATGTATATTTCTGTTTCATCTTGTTTAATATTCTCTGTAAGTGAGGCCAATCACCTCACTTTGGTCTCTTTTATTTGTTGTCTGATGCCTAAATTATTTAAAATTTGGAGTTTGGCAAGATAATGGTTTAACTCTTAGCTTTAGAATCTGTAACACTTTTCTCTCCCTAGTACATTTCCACCTATGAAAATAAGGACTCATTGCGAGAGTAGCCATATAAATTCATTTTAAGGTTTAAGTGAGATAGGCCATAGAAATCCTTGTAGATAGTTTTGTGCACAGCAAACAATAAATAAATACTAAGAATTAGTATAGTAGTATAAGTAGTTGTGGTGTATTCTGACTGTCATAAATATGGAATCAGGATTCATAATAGCTTCATGAACATTATATTCTAAATTAATGTTAATACAATGCTTAAATTACATTAAGTTTGAAAACTCATGACTTTAGTGAAATACACATTGTATATATTTTGAAATTAAAATAATTTTGTGATTTTAATTATGTATTATATTTCAAATGGGTTTCAAATGGATGGTATCGACATTTCAGAATTAGTAAATGAATTAGAATAGAGCTTATATCAATATCAAGTCCTCTTCCCTTCCTCTTCTTTCTCTTCCTTTTTTCTTCTCCTTTTTCCTCCTTTGTTTTCCTTTCATAAAGTGCTATAGCTTTTGGTCATACTTTAGTATCCTTATAGATTTTATAGTTTAATAATATTCCTAAAAAATGCCAGTTAAATTTCAAATAAAATTGCAACAAATATAGAGATAAATTTTAGGGAAACTGGCATCTATACATTTTTAGTATTTCAATTCCCTTATTTTGGTGCACTTCTATTGAATTTAATTTTCTCAAAAGTAATTTAAATTTAATATAATATTGAGTCTCAGACTTGTTGACATTTTCTTAGGTTTATCAGTAATTGATAATTTTGATGTTGTAAATAGTATGAATTTTAATTCAATATTTTTGTTTGATGCTCATGATAAGTGGTTTCCTATATTTATATCTAAATTAATTTTCTATATTAACCTAAATATTTATATATGTCTAACTTAATCTTTCTATTTTCTTTATAACATCTAAAGCATCTTCATTTTGGTCTTTCATTCTATTCTTAATGTTGTTTTTTTTTAAAGAACTCTTCATTTCCTTTGATCATTTTTATGAAAACTATTTAGTCTTGGGTTTTTAATCTCTAAATTGGGTACGAATACTAATCCTAGTGTTTGTGCTAATGATTAAGTATCATTTCACATGGAGAATACTTAAAATGTTCTTGGAACTTAATAAATCCTCAGCACATGTTACGTTATGACTCATATTTTCATTAAATGTTTTATAGCCTTATTAGGACATGCTGCAGCGTGAGACAATAAGCACACAAGAAAACAGGGTAGTATGTGGGGCTGGCTACAAATGAGAAGGAAGTAAAAACCAATTCAGAAAAGGACTATCAGGGCCTTAGAAGTGTGTTAGGAAGCTTCCCAACTCCTAGACAATTGCTCCATATTTAACATGTGGAAAATGAGGTGAGGTAGTAGAGTACTGGGGAAAAAAAAGAGGAGGTTCAATAATCTCATTGTAGGTGGGTATTGAAGAGTGTGGCTCTCCCCTGCAGCTCTTTCCCACTCTAGGGTGGTACATACAAAAGAGAGAGAAAGACAGGTGGGAACAGGTACTTCTTCCTCATTCCAAAAAACTCAATTCAGAAGGGCAATAGCAGGGTCAAATGGTGGTTCCATTCCCAGCTTTCCCAGGAATCTCCAAACTGCTTTCCAAATTGGCCGCACCAATTTGCAGTCCCACCAGCAATGTACAAGTGTACCCTTTTCTCCACATCCTCGCCAGCACTTGTTGTTGTTTGACTTCATAGTGGCTGCCAATCTTACTGGAGTGAGATGGTATCTTAGGGTGGTTTTGATTTGCATTTCTCTGACTGCTAGAGATGGTGAGCATTTTTTCATGTACTTGTTGATTGATTGTATGTCCTCCTCTGAGAAGTGTCTGTTCAGATCCTTGGCCCATTTGTTGAATGGGTTATTTGTTATCTTATTGTCTAATTTTTTGAGTTCTTTGTATACTCTGGATATTAGGGCTGAAGACCTTAAAAGAGCATGCTACAGGGATATTGCCACATCGATGTTCATAGCAGCACAATTCACAATAGCTAGACTGTGGAACCAACCCAGATGCCCTTCAATAGATGAATGGATAAAAAAAATGTGGCATCTATACACAATGGAGTACTATGCAGCACTAAAAAATGACAAAATCAAGGAATTTGCAGGGAAATGGATGGCACTAGAGCAGACTATGCTTAGTGAAGCTAGCCAATCCCTAAAAAACAAATACCAAATCTCTTCTTTGATATAATGAGAGCAACTGTGAACAGAGCAGGGAGGAAGAGTAGGAAGAAAAGAGTGACATTAAATAGAGACATGAGATGGGAGGGAAAGGGAGAGAAAAGGGAAATTGCATGGAAATGAAGGGAGACCCTCATTGCTATACAAAATTACATATAAGAGGTTGTGAGGGGAATGGGAAAATAAACAAGGAGAGAAATGAATTACAGTAGATGGGGTAGAGAGAGAAGATGGGAGGGGAGGGGAGGGGGATAGGAAAGGTAGCAGAATACAACAATTACTAATAGGGCATTATGTAAAATTGTGGATGTGTAACCGATGTGATTCTGCAATCTGCATTTGGGGTAAAATTGTGGGTTCATAACCCACTTCAATCTAATGTATGAAATATGATATGTCAAGAGCTTTGTAATGTTGTGAACAACCAATTAAAAAAAAGAACATTAAGTATCATTAAGTATCATTAAAAAAAAAACTCAATTCATTCGAAACTATAATACTAGTGCGAGCTAGTGAAAGAGGTGGAAGAGGATTTTTGTTTGTTTGTTTTATGGGGACTGGGCACCAGCCCTATTTTCTATTTTATTTAGACACAGGATCTCACTGAGTTTCTCAGTGCCTCTCTGTTGCTAAGGCTGGCTGTGATTACAGGCATGGGACAGCGTGCCTGGCAAGAGGTTTTTAATATGAATATGATTTGGCCTTTAAAGGAAACAAGCAAACAATAACAACAACAAAGATAAAAAAAAAAGAAAATGAAACTCTTGTCCTTAATAAAATAAGACTTACTTTATGGGAAATATAGATTTTTGATATAACACATATTTTACAGGTGAAATTGGTTGGATAACTAAGTAGAAAGATAAACACAGATAGGCACATGCCAACGACACGCTCCACAAAACCATATAAACATACATATTTGAGAGGTTGGAGCAATATATGGGAGAGAAAGGGAAGCTAATATAATATTCATTGTTAGATAAAATATTTGAAACAATAATAAAATCTTATTCATTATTTAATTAATCAAAGGTGTTTCTACCTCCAGGTAGCAATTGATATAATTCATAAAGGATCTCCCATTTTCTAGGAAACATTTATTTTTTCTCCTGGACCCCAAATATTGGTTCTATCCCCTTATAATATATTAAAAAAATACTTATCACATTAATGTTTTTTCTTAAAATATAATCCAGTCAGTACTTTCAGATAAATTTCTTAAATTTTAATGTGATGTTTGATACTTTCCTCTTCAAAATATTTATACCCTGGAACCAACGAATTTTCTCATTTTTAAAAACTATCCAAGTTTTATAAAATTCTTGAAAAATATGTCAGAAACTGAAAGTGAAATCCAAAATACATTGTCTGTACTACTACTTCTCTTAGAAAAATAGGCAATGTGTACTTTCTCCCAGTACAATTTAGGTAACTCTTTTAATGAATATCGTGCCACTTCATATGAGGATTTTTTTTATCTCCTTAGCCTCCAGTATACTTTTCTGCTGTCTTCAATTCTATGATGAAATAAAGGTCACACATTTGAGGAGTCATGTTTTTAATTTCATTTTACCTATTTCTGTATTTCACATCAACAGAGTAAAACCAATGTTCTGTAATGGTAGTGTAAGGCAATGGATGTATATATTCCACTCACATGAAGGGCAAATTACATTATTGATCAGGAGGCTCCTCTCTTCCCAAAAGTGATGGAGAAACTCTAGCTATTTTTCTATAGAGTTTTTACCATCCATAGATATGATAGTTTTCAGTGGAAAGGCAAGAGAAAGGAAATCATGCATGGGATGTACTAATGATCCAGTACCCTCTATTATGGTCACTCAAAATGTGACCATATTTATAGGCAAAGGAGATTGAGAAACAGATTTGTTATATGTAAAAGTCTAAGACAAAAAGATTTTGGTGAACCATTAGCTGGTCTCTTGCACAACAGATAATAAGCTTGGTTCTAGATATTTACTTGAAATGTGTGTTTTAACCTGGTAGCAATATCCGCTAGAATGGTTTTCACAAAGGCAGAAATCATGCTTAACTTTTATATAACTATAATTCTAACATTTAGTGTTATAAAACATACACAAAAATTATCTATTTAAGTGATGATTTTTCAGTAGGTAGTTGGCTATGGATTTAAAAAAAAAATAACGGTGAAGAATCTTCAAAAATGGGGATTTTCCTGGGCACAGTGTTACACACCTGTAATCCCAATGGCTTAGGAGGCTGAGGCAGGATGATGGCGAGTTCAAAGTCAGTTTCAGCAGCAGTGAGGCTCTAAGCAACTCAGTGAGACTCTTTCTCTAAATAAAACTTGAAAAATAGGGCTAAGGATGTGACACAGTGTTCAAGTGCCTCTGAGATAAATCCCCAAAACCCCACACCCCCCAAAAAATATATGTGGCTTTTATTTGGAATAGTTACTTGCTATGAAAAAGAGAAAGAAACCAGAATGCATGTGATAAAGAATGGATCATGAGACTATAGCTATCATTAAGAATATAATGATACATGTACCTCTGACTTATAGTTAAAAACTGACCTAGGTGCAGACAGATGTTCATAAAAGAGAGAAAGAGAATGAACAGGAATCATGTTAAAGGAAGCTCAAATTTAATTTATTTACTTTAATATGGAATTTTGGATGCTTTACTAATAATGATTTATATTTATGATTCAAAGTTATTCTCTTATCTTTTTACTATTTTATGTAATTGCTTCCAAAATATTTTTAACATTTTTAGAGCTGAGTGACAGTCATTTAAAAAATATCACATATTTATAAAGTCACTTACAAGGGTTTATATACATTGAGTATTCAATGAACACAAATAGCTAAGAAATTTTCAAGTAGCATTTTATAATGTAAACAAATAAGAATTAAAAATCAGAAAGTGTTGATTTTAAAACCAGTAATATTACCATTCTATTATATTGTGGAAAATTGTTTTTAAAATATAAAAAAAATGTAAAAACTACATTGTACCATGTGAACTTGTATACTCCAATATTCATAATATAAGATTTATTGGAAAGCACTGTCACTTGCACATGTTGTACCATAAAGTATCACAATGAACATGAACACTGAAACTCACTGATAGGGACTGAATCTCTTATTAATGGGAGAGGAAGCAGCAATGCCATAGCTTTGGGAATTTTTGTTTCTTGAAATGTCTGGTATTAAATTTTTGTTATACATATTTTAGTGCATCTTGGCAGAAAATACATTGTTTTATATAGCAAATTCTTTGGAAGAATTGACTTCAACTAAGGTGAAATGAAAAATGTACCTGAAGTCCATAGTGCCTGCAATGTAATTAGCTCCCTTGCTGCTGGTTGGTAGGATGGGAAATTATGGCTCATATATGTGCTGAATCAGCCTTTCTATTCCAATATTTGTGTTATTACTACTAATCCTTTTCTCTTTCCTTGGCTGTTCCACATCCCATGGGGCTTCTCTCCATCAAGAGTCTCAATAAAAGACTGAACAGCTCCATATGGCTGTGAAAGGAGAATGTAGAGGGGTTATTGGTAAGAACGTTCATGGCAAAGAGAGCTAATAGATTCTGTGCCTTCAAAGGCTATAATTTCAAGTGATAATTAGAAGAAACTACAAAAGAAGTTCTGTTTCTAGTGGTGTAATGTACTCTATATTTGAAATTTTCCTAAAGTAAGATAGTAAATTTAATCGCAGGTTTTGAGGAGACAAAAACATAATACCATAAATCTTCTTTACTTTCTTTGCATCATAATGTGAAAATCATGCCAGCAACTAGAATAAAGATCTTAATATAGATCATTCAATAATAAAAACCAAAAAATATTCTATTAGTATTGGAAAACTTTTATGGCAAGTTGGTCCAGCAAAATTTTTTAGGGTGATATGATTTTGTATTCTGTCATCTATGCATTATGTTAACTTGGAAAAAAAAGTTTATATATCTGCATCTATATCTTTATATCTATATCTATATATACTTTTAGTTTTCTCACCTGTAAAATTCAGATGTAATAAATAATTTTCAGCATTTTAAACTTTTAAAATAAAATATATTTGTAAAAAATTTCACATATAACATTCAGCATATTGTAGTTACTCAATATATTGCATGTATTCTTGGTATATTTTAAAATACAAGTCAGAGTGGAAATTATTCAGTTAATTCTGGATGTCATGAAACAATTTTTGCCATTCATGGATAAGATGGGTATATTTGTTTCAAAGGACATCAAATATATAGAGAAATAACTATCTTTATATATATTTATTTTACATGTATTTAAATATATTGTAATTTCATGTATTTTATTTCTCCACATTATATCTTTAAAGAAACTTGTATTTTTGTACTTTAATCTAAAATACGTTATTTGATATGTACAGGTTTATCTTTTAATGTAGTCCAAAGGCATCTTTGCATCTATTTCCCCTTTAGTAGAAGCAAAGATTGTCTGTAGTCACTATAACCTTAAAGCAGAATGAGACAACAGTCATAGGCAATTTTCATAAGTAAGGCATGTTTTACAAATTATAAAAATTGATATGACCATGGGAAATATTTCTAGTGTACCTTCTGAGTCTTGGAAGGGAATCATGTAGATGAAGGGTAATGAAAATTGAGCTTTAGAATTGCAGGAAAGTTTTCCTAAAAGTTAGGGAGGGAAAAAGAGGAAGAATACACATTTACATGAAGTTTGATTCATTTCCCAAAGGAGATAGAATTAAATATCATATGTTAACTTCATACACTCTGATTTATATTCAGGTAGGAAGACTCAACTTATGAAAGAGTAGACAATAAGACGAAAAAAAAATGGTCAGACCAACTTATCTTTCCTTTCTGCTCAGAAAACTGAGTTTCAGGAAAACTGCTGAACATTGTTATTGTTGTTGTTTTATTTTGCACATGAAATAGTTTGGAAAATTCTTAGGGAAAATGCAGGAAATACTCAGTAGGAGTTTTGCTGCAACATGACATTAATCCTAACCACAAATTAAGTATAGTTTAGAAGTGACAAAATATCCTATTAATCCAGAAGTTGGGAGAAAATGATATGTTTCATGAGAAGGTGAATTCTAGATTAAAACCATCATTCATGAGTTTCAATTAGACATACAGTTTAAATAATATCATCTCTTTAGAGGTTGTCTTTATGGAGAAAATACACATTTCTATAATAAATTCAATAATTTATTTAAATCACTTAAATTACAACAATTTACTGAAAAAACTCTCAAGTTTAAAATTGAGATACTCTCTTATTGATACAATATTTCTTATATTTACTAAATGGAGTGGTCAACACCTTCTCTTTAGGCTCCATTAATGTACTGTTAAAAATCAAGGTTCTGGCACAAAATAAGAGACTATATAAAGAGTATTATGACTAGATACACTGTTTATAATCCAAGTATAAATATAGTTACTTTATGAATCTACCCCAGACATTCATTTGACTTTCTGTACTACCCAGAATCACTCTCAGACATTATTGTTTTTTGTTTTGTTTTATTTTAAACTTGAAGTTCTTTTTTCCCCCTTATTTTCAGTACTGGGGATCAAACCTAGTTCTCTGAATGTTAAGTAGGTACCTCTCCACTGAGCTACATCCCCAGCTCTAATTAGGAAAAAAAAAAAGTTTTGTGACCTAAAATAACATCATGTATGATGGGATTACTCACTAAATAGAGAATAATAAATGATTAACAAGAACATGATGAATGATAATTTACTATATATTTTGTACCTCATTCATCCATCCATTTGGTCATTTAACATGCAATTTTTAATATCTTTTCTGTTTATTCATTTTTTTTCTAACTTTGGTTTATGTTAAATGTGTACTATTCTGTTTGATTCAGTCTCTAAAATTTCTCAATCTTATCCCCCTGCCCATGTACTTTAATCCATGCTTCAGTGGTATTTAAATTTAAGATAAACCTTACCACTGAGTGGCAAAATATTTTAACTGCATTTTGGCTAGACACAGCATTTCCATTTAGGACTTTTTTTAAATGATTATTTTAATTTTTTGTAGTTATTCTCAAAATGTACTTCTTACTTTTTAAATGAAGTAATCAAAATTGTAAAACATGTGTCTTAGAACTTAATGTCTGTGAGCTTGTTTCTTTTTCTACTTTTCCAATTGTTTTATCAATAATGTTTTTTAAAGAGAGAGAGAGAGAGAATTTTTTTAATATTTATTTTTTAGTTTTCGGTGGACACAACATCTTTATTTTATTTTTATGTGGTGCTGAGGATCGAACCCAGCGCCCCGCGCATGCCAGGCAAGCGTGTTATCACTTGAGCTACATCCCCAGCCCTTTAATAATGATTTATATCCTCCATATCATGGTTCTGTGTTTTTGGTGTGTACATATCTGTGTGAGTGTGCATGCTTGGGTGTTCAGGGGCTTGTGAGTGCTAAGTATAGGAATCATTGCACACACAGCTAGTTCATATGATTCTCCTTAAAAACAGACATATATTTAATTCTGCCATTGTGACTTGGAGTTCTAGGAATTGAAAATACAACACTCCAATTTCAAAAGATGAAATGATTGCAAGCTAAATTACAGCTTCTGTAAGGGCCCATCTATTTCTGATTTCCCACTTTCCTTAGCTTATAACCATTTGGGTCTCAATCTACACCTGGGCACATTTTTTTTTTTCAAATATTAGCTGTCAACAGTAAAGTGCTTCCTCTGTTTTTAAATAGCTCTTTTTCAGAGTAAACGCATGTCCCTAAGGGAAAAGCCACTCCAAAGAAGGGTCACTTCCCTAATTCTTTCTCTAGCCCTATGTGCTGTGTCCTAGTATTATATATATATATATTTAGTTAGTTAGTTTTCTACCTTCAAAAATAAAATGTTCATGTTTTTTATTTCTTTCTGAGTTTCTTTTTTCCCTCAGTTAAAACTATGTTCTGAATTATCTATAAAGTATGTTCTAGAACTTCTTTTTTTCCTTGGTGCGTGTATACCATATATTATATCTCATATATATATATATATATATATATATATATATATATATATGATATAATTATATATGATTTTAATGTAAATATATAGTTTAAAGATTAAGGAAATTTTGAGAAGACAAAACAATGTTCTGTTCCAACAATGAGAAACTTAACTTCCACATTTCATCTTTTATTTACCTGACTTTCCTATTCCAATATACCTGCATAATCTTTTCCTTTATTTTCAAATTGTGTTAGCTTACCAATACAGTTTTACCCTTTTTATTAGCATATTCAACTTAAATAGCAGACTGTTAGCTTCAACAGAGAAGAGTGAAAGTCATTAATTTTTATTTTCATACTTAACTTAAAATTTTTTAAAAAGTCATTCATTCCTGACACATTTTCTTCAGTGTGCTTCAAACAGTTTACAAAATAAAAATGCAAATCAAGATGATTGGTCACCATGAGTGAAAAGTTTGTTGGCATAACATATGATTTGAAAGTAGATTGATATTTTGCAAGTTAAAATTTTTAAAATCTATGTCACACTGTATTAATAAGTATGGTCAGAATTTAATCTCAATATTTTATTTACAGAATTTAAAATTAAAGAGTGATGAAATGTTTTCTATGATACTGTAGGACAAAATAAAACTTACTACAATAAGGATATTTCTGTATTGGCAGACATTTAATTAAAATCATTTATTATCTTTTGAGCAATGGGAAGAAAATCTATATTCTGAAATCACTAACCAAAACTAAAGTGGCTCTAGAAATATGAAAAAAATAAACCTCAAAACAAAAAACAATTTGTGAGAAAAAAAAGGCATATTACCTGACAAAGAGGGCAATTCCATAAGACTTAAGAATGTAATGAACTGCGTTATCCAAAGTACATGTATGAAGACATGAATCATTGTGAATATACTTTATATAAAACCAGAGGTATGAAAAATGTGCTCTCTCTGTATAATAAGAATTATAGAAGATGGCGGCAGGAAGTGAGTAAGCTGCTCTGTGCTCCACGCCGCCGCGCCCGCAGCGTATGTTGCCGCATCTTAAAAGATGAAGTAAAGATCATTAAAGGAGATCTGTCGACAAAGACTCAGCACCGTGTCAAGAAAGGGGCCTAGGTGGAGTGAATCCGCCATGACTCCAGCCAAGGCGGAGTGAGTCCATCACAACTTCAGCGCGAGCAGTAAGGCTGCAGCCCCCGAGCTGCCCAGCTCCCTCGGCCCCTTCTCCTTCTCCTCTCCGCCTTTCCGCTTTGCTTCTCCCCTGCCGTCTCTCCTCCCATGCTCAGTCCCTAAATCTAGATCTCAATTTCTTTCCCCCACCCCGCCCGCTCTCCCGCGTGTCCAGTACCCGGCCCGCGCAGCCCCAAGGCGCTGCCTCCCCTCCCCCAGCCCGCACCCCCTCCCCGGGGGTCCTGAAGGCCACAGCTGGGCCGCCACCACGCCGCCACCGCTGCCGCCGCTTCCCACAGAACACCATAGAGCAGACTCTTTACCGCGCGAGTGAGCTGCCGAGTTAAATGGAACAGCTGCTAAAATGAGTGACAATTTAAAATCTAAGTGATCCAACATGGCGGCGGACGCGGAGAGATCAAGTCTCTAACCCCTTCAGCTGCGCGAGCATAGGGAGAAGTAAACTGTCAAAATACTGTTTGCTCAGGACCACTAGGCACTGTTGAGCTGAAGGGGATCCCAGGCGAATAGTCTGCCCCTCTTAGAACACACCGAGCCTGGATTGGGCTGCATTCTAGTTCTGGTTCGCCTGCTTCTAGTGACTCAGCACTAATGATCCCCCTGAAATAACTAGTCGGCCCACCTGAACTCACAGAGGTAAAAGCCAACTGAGCACAATAGTCAGACCCAGGGTATCCCTCTGCTGACAACAGAGGTCTCTTGTACCAGCTACCAGGGGAGTTGCTACCTGAGGGCAAACAAATTCGCTGGGGGTCCTCAGCCCCAAGCCCTACAAACTTAGGGTCTGAGGGAGGCAAACAGAAAGAGTGTGCCCAGGCATCCATGGAAAAAGGGCTCCCAGGAGCAGCGGACCCGGCATGTAGCCAGTATTGTGGCGAGCTTCACAGGTGAGCGGGGCCTGGCTTGAGGAACCACAAGAGAAGGCCCTAGGCACTCAGGATTGGAGACCCCCACAGTCTGGGAAGAAGAGCTGAGGCACAGTGATTGGTTCCCACCAATCAAGAAGAGAAGCCTGGCCCAGTTCCCACCTACTGGAAGAGAAGTTAATTGAGCTCTATGACTGCATTTATTATTATTATTTTTTTAATGATTATTATTGGTATTTTTTTTAATTTTATTTTCACTTTTTGTTGTTGTTGTTGTTGCTCTTCAACTTTCTTATTAATGGTTTCAATTTTTTTAATTCTTTTTATTCTATCATTATAACTATTATTTTTTAAACTTTAATTTCCATTTGTTTATTATCATTATAATTTTTTTGGATTTAAATTTTTATTTTTTCATTTTTTCTTTCTTTCTTTTCACTTTTTTTCTTTTGTCTTTTCATTTCTTTTCAATTTTCTTATTCCCCCTTCCTTGAATTCTACATGACTCCACTCACTCTCTTTAG
Source organism: Spermophilus citellus (assembly GCF_964194105.1). Lineage (NCBI taxonomy): Eukaryota > Metazoa > Chordata > Mammalia > Rodentia > Sciuridae > Spermophilus > Spermophilus citellus. Next base: position 107,724,576 of record NC_138182.1, read on the forward strand.
TGACTTCTTCCCTTCACTTCTAATACCTCTCCTCCCAAGCATCAAATAAATTTATAAGAGTAAACAGTAACTCAGCAGTCAAACAGAACAAGAATTATCATGAGCATAAAAAGCAAGGAAGAAAAGGAGTACAAACAATGAAGGACAGCCTAAATATTCAGGAGGACCTGGAGTCATTGAAAAATGGCCATATAAAGAACTCAAGGAACACTTTAGACAGATGGAAATGAAATTGAAAATGAATTACATAAACAGATAAAAGAAGAAGTTAAGCATCTTTATCAGGAGATTGAGATTATAAAAAATAATCAAACAATAATTCTAGAAATGAAGGAAACGATAAACCAAATTAAAAACTCAATTGAGAGTATCACTAACAGAGTGGAGCAAGTAGAAGCCAGAACGTCAGATAATGAAGACAAAATATATCATCTTGAAAAGAGTCTAGCCAACTCAGATAGGCTGGTAAAAAATCACGAGAAAAACATCCAAGAGATTTGGGATAACTTAAAAAAACCAAACTTACGAGTCATCGGGATAGAGGAAGGCACAGAGATTCATGCCAAGGGAATGAGTAACTTGCTGAATGAAATAATTACAGAAAACTTTCCAGAAATAAAAAAGGAAACAGATATACAAATCGAAGATGCATACAGGACACTGAGCACACAAAATCACAGTAGACCAACGCCAAGACACATTGTTATGAAGATATCCAATATACAGAACAAAGAGAAAATATTACAAGATACAAGAGAAAAGAGGCAGATTACATTTAGGGGTAAACCAATAAGGTTAACAACGGATTTTTCATCACAGACACTGAAAGCGAGAAGATCCTGGAACAATGTATTTCAAACACTGAAAGACAATGGATGCCAACCAAGAATTCTGTATCCAGCAAAATTAAGCTTCAGATACGACAACGAAATAAAAATCTTTCATGATAAACAAAAGTTAAAGAATTTGTAGCCAGAAAACCAGCATTGCAAAGCATCTTGAGCAAAACTCTACACGAGGAAGAAATGAAAAACAATAACCAAAACCATCAGCGGGAAGTGCCTCGGTAAAGACAGAGGATGGGGGGAAAGCTAATCATGGAGAAACAAACTAAATTAGAAAAAAAAGAGATAAATAATCAAACATGGAAGGAAGTACAAACCATATATCAATAGTAACTCTAAACGCTAATGGCTTAAACTCTCCAATAAAGCGACATAGGCTGGTAACATGGATTAAAAAAAACAAAGCCAACAATATGCTGCCTCCAGGAGACACTTCTGATTGGAAAAGACATACACGGGCTCAAGGTAAAAGTTTGGGAAAAAATATTCCACGCACATGGTCCTCTTAAGCAAGCAGGGGTGGCCATTCTCATATCGAATAAAATCGACTTCAAGACTAACTTAATCAAAAGGGATAAAGAAGGACATTATATACTGTTAAAAGGAACCATTCACCAACAAGACATAACAATTATCAATATTTATGCACCAAATAATGGCACTGCGACGTTCATAAAACAAACTCTCCTCAAGTTCAAGAATCAAATAGACCACAACACAATGATCATGGGTGACTTCAACACACCTCTCTCACCATTGGACAGATCCTCCAAACAAAAGTTGAATAAAGAAACTATTGACCTCAATATCACAATCAATAACCTAGACTTAACTGACATATATAGAATATATCAACCATCATCAAGTGGATATACTTTTTTCTCAGCAGCACATGGATCCTTCTAAAAATAGATCATATATTATGCCATAAGGCAACCCTAAAAGGGTAGAGATAATACCATGCATTTTATCTGATCATAATGGAATGAAACTGGAAATCAATGATAAAAGAAGGAAGGAAAACTCCTACATCACATGGACAATGAACAATATGTTACTGAATGATCCATGGGTTACAGAAGACATAAAGGAGGAAATCAAAAAATTCTTAGAGATAAATGAAAATACAGACACAACATATCGGAATCTATGGGACACAATGAAAGCAGTTTTAAGAGGGAAATTCATCACCTGGCGGTCATTCCTCAAAAAAAGGAAAAACCAACAAGTAAATGAGCTCACACTTCATCTCAAAGCCCTAGAAAAGGAAGAGCAAAACAACAGCAAATGTAGCAGAAGGCAAGAATTAACTAAAATCAGAGCAGAAATCAATGAAATTGAAACAAAAGAAACTATTGAAAAAATTAACAAAACAAAAAGTTGGTTCTTTGAAAAAATAAATAAGATTGACAGACTCCTAGCCATACTAACGAAGAGAAGAAGAGAGAGAACTCAAATTACTAACATACGGGATGAAAAAGGCAATATTACTACAGACGCTTTAGAAATACAGAAGACAATTAGAAATTATTTTGAAAACCTATATTCCAATAAAATAGAAGATAGTGAAGACATCGATAAATTTCTTAAGTCATATGATTTGCCCAGACTGAGTCAGGTGGATACACACAATTTGAACAGACCGATATCAATGGATGAAATTGAATAAGCAATCAAAAGACTACCAATCGAGAAAAGCCCAGGACCGGATGGGTATACAGCGGAGTTTTACAAAACCTTTAAAGAAGAATTAATACCAATACTTTTCAAGTTATTTCAGGAAATAGAAAAAGAGGGAGCTCTGCCAAATTCATTCTATGAGGCCAAATTCACCCTGATTCCGAAACCAGACAAAGACACCTCAAAGAAAGAAAACTACAGACCAATATCTCTGATGAACCTAGATGCAAAAATCCTCAATAAAATTCTGGCGAATTGAATACAAAGGCACATCAAAAAAATTGTGCACCATGATCAAGTAGGATTCATCCCTGGGATGCAAGGATGGTTCAATATACGGAAATCAATAAATGTTATTCACCACATCAATAGACTTAAAGATAAGAACCATATGATCATCTCGATAGATGCAGAAAAAGCATTTGACAAAGTACAGCATCCCTTTATGTTCAAAACATTAGAAAAACTAGGGATAACAGGAACTTACCTTGACATTGTAAAAGCTATCTATGCTAAGCCTCAGGCTAGCATCATTCTGAATGGAGAAAAATTGAAGGCATTCCCTCTAAACTCTGGAACAAGACAGGGATGCCCCCTATCACCACTTCTATTCAATATAGTTCTCGAAACACTGGCCAGAGCAATTAGACAAACGAAAGAAATTAAAGGCATAAAAATAGGAAAAGAAGAACTTAAATTATCACTATTTGCGGATGACATGATTCTATACCTAGAAGACCCAAAAGGGTCTACAAAAAAACTACTAGAACTAATAAATGAATTCAGCAAAGTGGCAGGATATAAAATCAACACACATAAATCAAAGGCATTTCTGTATATCAGCGACAAAACTTCTGAAACGGAAATGAGGAAAAACACTCCATTCACAATATCCTCAAAAAAAATAAAATATAATACTTGGGAATCAACCTAACAAAAGAGGTGAAAGATCTATACAATGAAAACTACAGAACCCTAAAGAGAGAAATAGAAGAGGATCTTAGAAGATGGAAAAATATACCTTGTTCATGGATAGGCAGAACTAACATCATCAAAATGGTGATATTACCAAAAGTTCTCTATAAGTTTAATGCAATGCCAATCAAAATCCCAATGGCATTTCTTGTAGAAATAGATAAAGCAATCGTGAAATTCATATGGAAAAATAAAAGATCCAGAATAGTAAAAACAATTCTAAGCAGGAAGTGTGATTCAGGTGGTATAGCGATACCAGATTTCAAACTATATTACAGAGCAATAGTAATAAAAACAGCATGGTACTGTTACCAGAACAGGCGGGTGGACCAATGGTACAGAATAGAGGACACAGAGAATAATCCACAAAGCTACAACTATCTTATATTTGATAAAGGAGCTAAAAACATGCAATGGAGAAAGGATAGCATCTTCAACAAAGGTGTTGGGAAAACTGGAAATCCATATGAAACAAAATGAAACTGAATCCCCTCCTCTCGCCATGCACAAAAGTCGACTCAAAGTGGATCAAGGGGCTAGATATCAAATCAGAGACTCTGCGTCTCATAGAAGAAAAAGTTGGCTCCAATCTACATATTTGGGGTCGGGCTCAAAATTCCTTAATAGGACACCCATAGCACAACAGTTAATAACAAGAATCAACAAATGGGACTTTCTTAAACTGAAAAGTTTTTTCTCAGGAAGAGAAACAATAAGAGAGGTAAATAGGGAGCCTACATCCTGGGAACAAATTTTTACTCCTCACACTTCAGATAGAGCCCTAATATCCAGAGTATACAAAGAACTCAAAAAATTAGACAGTAAGAAAACAAATAACCCAATCAACAAATGGGCCAAGGACATGAACAAACACTTCACAGAGGAGGACATACAATCAACAAGTACATGAAAAAATGCTCACCATCTCTAGCAGTCAAGTAAATGCAAATCAAAACCACCCTAAGATACCACCTCACCCCAGTAAGATTGGCAGCCATGATGAAGTCAAACAACAACAAGTGCTGGCGAGGATGTGGGGAAAAGGGTACTCTTGTACACTGCTGGTTGGACTGCAAATGGGTGCGGCCAATTTGGAAAGCAGTATGGATATTCCTGGGAAAGCTGGGAATGGAACCACCATTTGACCCAGCTATTGTCCTTCTTGGACTATTTCCTGAAGACCTTAAAAGAGCACACTACAGGGATACTGCCACATGGATGTTCATAGCAGCACAATTCACAATTGCTAGACTGTGGAATCAACCCAGATGCCCTTCAATAGATGAATGGATAAAAAAAAATGTGGCATTTATACACCATGGAGTATTACGTAGCACTAAAAAATGACAAAATCACGGAATTTGCAGGGAAATGGATGGCACTAGAGCAGATTATGCTTAGTGAAGCTAGCCAATCCGTAAAAAACAAATACCAAATGTCTTCTTTGATATAATGAGAGCAACTAAGAACAGAACATGGAGGAAGAGCAGGAAGAAATGATTAATATTAAACAGAAACATGAGGTGGGAGGGAAAGGGAGAAAAAAAGGGAAATCACATGGAAATGGAGGGAGACCCTCATTGTTATACAAAATTACATATAAGAGGTTATGTGGGGAATGGGATAACAAACATGGAGGGAAATGAATTACTGTAGATGGGGTAGAGAGAGAAGATGGGAGGGGAGGGGAGGGGGTATAGTAGAGGATAGGAAAGGTAGCAGAATACAAGAGTCACTGATATGGCAGTATGTAAAAATGTGATGTGTAACCGATGTGATTCTGCAATCTGTATTTGGGGTAAAAATGGGAGTTCATAACCCACTTGATTCTAATGTATGAAATATGATTTGTCAAGAGCTTTGTAATGTTGTGAACAACCAATAGAAAAAAAGAATTATAATGCATTCTGTTATCATATATATTTATAAAATCAATAAAAATAGTGAAAAAAGATGAACATAGATGTATCAAAATATATATATATATATATATATATATATATATATCATTAATCTACCAAAAACAAAAAAAAAAAAGACTTAAGGATCCTAAATGTGCATGTACCCCAAAAAGTTTTAAAGTATGTGAAAACATAAAATGATAGACCTATAAGTAAAATACTTAAATCCAATGACAAATATACGGATTTCAACAGCACTTGTTCAACAATTAATACAAAACTTACATAGAAATTCAGTAAATTCATAAATGACCTTTATGGAATCAACAGAGAACTTGAAATAATTGACATTTATAGAATAAAATCCCACCAACAGTAGAAAGAAACTTCTTCACAAGTGCATATAGAATAATCAATAATCTAGATCATAGGTTAAAAAAAAAACATCAAAATGTATCATTGTTAGAATCATACAAATTATGTCTTGAATCAAAATAGGGCTGGGGTCATAGGTCAGTGGTATAAAACTCACCTTGCATACTTGAGGCCTTGGGTCCATTCCCCAGCAACACACACACACACACACACACACACACACACACACAAACACACACACACACACGTGCATGGAGAGAGAGAGAGAGAGAGAGAGAGAGAGAGAGAGAGAGAGAAAGGGAAATGTTTAAAAGCCCTAATATTTGGCAATCAAAGAGCATGACTCTAAATAAACCATGAGTCAAAGGTACAAATAAAAATTTTAAAATACTTAAGGCTCTATCATTGGTACAAGTAAAATCAACCAGTAATATGTTTACTTTTCTGCCAGTACTTGATACTGTCAACTTTTTAAAATTTAGTTATTTTAATATTCAATAGAATGAATATGTACTTTCTTAAAAGTTAATGATGTTGGGGCTAGGGATATAGCTTAGTTGGTAGAGTGCTTACCTCATGTGCATAGGGCACTGGGTTCAATCCCTAGCACGAAGAAGAAGGAGAAGGAGAAGAAGAAGTAGTTAATGATGTTGAAGACCTTTTTTTGAGTCTTTTTTTTTTCTTTCCTTATCCTCCATATGTCTTGTTTAATAAAGGATTGGCGAACATTTGGCCATTTTGATATTATGCTATTTGTTTTCTTACTGTCAAGTTTTGAGAATTCTCTTTACAGTATAAATCCAAATTCTTCATTCATTATGTAACTAAAGCATTTGCTCCCAACCTGAATTGGTAAGGTCTATCATTTTTGTTTAATTTACTGATTATGATTTTGAAGACAGTTATAAATAGTCTTTGACTCAAGTTCACAAAAATTTTCTGCTGTGTTTATTTTACTAGTTTATAGATTTTTATACTGCATTGACGTCTTTGATGTATTCTAGTTATTTTATTTTTTATAAGCTGTGAGTTATGTGTCACTTATTCTTTTTATGTACAGACATCCACTGTTCTAGCACCATTCAATGGAAAGACTGCATTTCTCCATTGGATTACTTCAGGACTGACTTTTTGTTGTAGCTGATTCAGAATGAGCAGCTGATTCAGCAGACAGTTGAAGACTGCCTGCTGCCTGCACTCCCTGTCCAACCCGAAAATCATTCCGCACAATGAGATCTAGACTAAAGATCTCTCCTTTTCAATTACATATCTCATATCTTTTCTCCTGTCACTTATATGCCACTAGAGAAACTTCTATAAAGTTTCTTATGTTCTGCAAAAGTTCCAAACTATTTTTTCCATAAACTATAATTTCCAGAAGCTATACCCTGCATTAGTACATTGGGACTGAGGAGAACAGACACTGGGTATATGTTATTAAGACATCTCTCTTGTGTTCCCAGCTCTTAACAGTCATAGATTTACAACATGACAATAACACAGAAGATTACTACACTTTTTATAGTTAAATAATTATATTTGAAATAAAAATCATGAGGGCAGTAACCATGGGGAAAAAATATTGCCAGGTTTTTACAAGAGAGGGTTCGCTTGAAATTTTTTATTCAAAAATATTTCCTAAAACTCAAAATATCAATCTTCTTAGGAAATATATTTTGAATTTGGAGATCCATTTTGTTGGTATTGAATAATTTGAAGAGAAACTAGTTTTGCCATAATGTAAACTAAATAAATACTAATTTTTCTTGTTCTGGTTTTTTTCTGAGCTCTTGTCAATCCTTTGAAGGATTTCTCAATGGTTATGTCAATACATATTCTAGAAAATTTTAAGAAGACAAGTTTGCCTTCACTTCACATTCATAACCACTGCCACGCTTCATGTCCACAACTTCATGGGCTTTGCGGAGAACAGTTTTTCAGTGCACCTGCCAAGTGTGAACATGAGAATATTTGTTGTGGGTAGAAGACTCAGGACCTGACTTTCAGTATTCAAAGATGATGCTATGGAACTTTACAATTTTAGGAGACTTTGTATACCTAATCTTCTCCCTGAGCTCTCAAAAACAAACCTTATTTATCCTCTGGCATTTCTACCACTTTTACCTCCAAAGCAACCAGCTGCATATCCCTCACTTGTGCCTTCCAGCATTATTTCTGCTTAAGGTTCAGACTTCACAAAATCTGTCACAGTTTTCTCAGGCAAAGGAATATAGATGATAAGGACAGAGAAAGCCACTTTTTTTTCTAGAGTACCTGTAATAGAAACACAGTCTTTTAACACACTTTATCATTTTCTCAATGTATTGCATTATTACAAAAAGTTTTTTGTAGCTCACTTAGTTATAGCTCCACTTGCCACTGATAATACTAGTTATGATTTACCTGTTCATCACTACCATTACTGGAAAGTTTACTGTGTTCCTCTCTCTTTTCTTAGCAGATTGCCACTGTTTATTTTTGTCTTTATTTAAAAAAGTGGATATATGAGATGCCATTACTCCCATTATAAAGATAATGAGACCGAGGTCCAGGATTTTTAGTAGTTTTTGTAGGATTATATAACCCAAAATGGATGGGGCTTGGATCCTGTGTATTAGTAGTTGCTCCAGGTTGTATGTTTCACCCTAGTTTTTAGCAATCATTAATAGAGATTTAAACAAAGTCATGAACACAGGAACAAGACAAACACACTCTTCAGAGACATATTCATTCTGTGAATGAACTATGTTGGAAACATCCATTGAAACAGTTCAAACCAAATGTATAATAAATGCTTCTAAGCTTTATAGAGTTGAAATAATAAATATTAGATTGACCCAATCCTATCTAATATGTTTTTTTGGTTTTGTTTTTGTTTCTATTTTTGTACTCACATTCCTAAGAGAAAGATGATTCTTAACTATATTCAGAATTGTTATCTAGTTTTACAATCAGGAGCTCAGGAGATTCCCAAATAAAAGTTCTCTTCTCCTTAGCCTGGGGCAGTAGGAGGTTGGGGATAGCATATTTTGCTATCTGTAAGTTGTACTCAGAAATACAAGCTCATTACATCCCTCTATTATTAGTTTTCCTTTAGATATTAAATATTTCCTAAAAGTTTTAAGAACTTCAGACACCAACTTGGAAGGTTTTCTTGTAAATGTTCTAACATTTAGCTTTCCCAGCTGCATATTAAAACTTTTGTGGTCCACAGAGGTGTATCTGTGCTCCAGCTGCACTATGTAACAACAGTGGCAGATTTCGAGGTTTAATTAAAGAATACTTATCATAGCTGCGTGGCATAGGAATGTTGGATGACAAAACCCTCGTGTTGTGAAATTAATTATATCACTGTAGTGGACCCAGTGCATGTGGAAAACTTGAACCCAAAGAACTCATTAATCTTCACAAGCTCTCCTAAGGTAGGGGAGTTATTATTATTATTATTATTTTTGCATTCTCAACAAGCATTCAAAAGGTAACCTCTGAGGGATTTTTCCCCTCCTATAACAATTGTTTATGAGGCAGAAATAAATTAAAGCAAATAAATATTAAAAGATAACAAATGAAACCAATTTCAGTGAGTCTCATTCTTCAAATCCCTGAAAAAATACCTTTTATGAAAGCTTTAGTTACAGTTTTTAGACACTGCTTATTTGCCATTTACTATGGGCCATGAACACACTGGAAATCTTACCTGTGTTTTTTTTTAAATAACATAACATTTTATATTTTTATCCTACTTTTCCTATTTTGTAGATGGAAAAACTGAGGTACCTATTTACAACTACGCAATCAATATTGGTGGAGTCACTTTGTGAATCTAAGCTCTATTAGCTAAAACCCACTTTTCTCACTTCTTGGTGGAATGTAAATTTAATCCCAGCTATTTGGGAGGCTGAGGCAAACAGATAGTAAGTTTGAGGCCAGCTTTGGCAACTTAATGAGATTTTATTACAAAATAAAAATAAAAAAAAGATTGGAGAAGAAGTCCAGTGGTAGAGCATCCCTGGGTTCAATTCCCAGTGCCACAAAACAAATTAACCCACTGTTCATGTTTTCAAGCAAAGCAAACAACTAAAAATTACCTGCAAATTTAAAGGAAAGAAAAGACTCAAGAAAAATTTTATGAGCTATTAGTGCTTAGATAATTAACTATCTTGTATTTTGACTTATTGATGTATGGTTGAGATTTTTTTCATATGTTTTCATTTAAAAGTTCCAGAGTGCTGGAGTTGTGGCTTAGTGGTAGAGCCCTTGCCTAGCATGTCAGAGGCACTAGGTTCAATTCTCAGCACCACAAATAAATAAATAAAATAAAGGTTCATTGACAACTAAAAAAAAATATTTTTTAAATCCCATAAATATGTTTCAATCAGGTTGTTAGCAAACTGAGATCACCATGCTTTTTGTAAAAGTTATGCACTAAAAAAAATGAAATTCTAAACTTGGCAATCATTTTGGTTTATGGCACTAATAACCATTAGTTAAACAAATAATCATTGTGGTTATAAAACTAATAATACAAAGAAGAGACATAAACAGCATGGTTTGTTAATGTGAGATGCTTTTTTTTTTTACTTTACAGGAAGTTATAGTAACTTAAATTCTATGAAATCCTTATCTTCACACAACATTGAAGATACTGGTATATGGTAGGATAAATAACACCAATTAATACTTGTCTTTCACAGTTTACAGATGTTTACCGATTACTTTCTTTGTGCTTAGCAATTTCTTTGGTTACAACGTACAGAATAGTTACTAGGATCACAAGTATGGGGCTCAAGATCTTATTCTTTATGGCAAAATATGCATATGATAGCCCTGTCTCATATCAGTATGAACATGCATCAAATTCGCTCTAGTATACTTTTGATGGTGGTCTACAAGATCCATTCTGACTGGTCAATCTATACCTTACCTGCAATTAAGTATTTATTCTAGAACCTCAACTTATAAGAATTTAGAAAATGCTATGCATATGATTAATACTCTCCATTAGAGCACCTCTCTGGACCTCTTCCATATTACTTAACATATTGTTAGAAATTTTATGTTTACTTCATACTTTTCATCACACCTTGAGATCTTTGAAAACAGAAGGGCTTATTAGTGTTTGTGTACTTACACAACAATGTTAATCATATATTAGGTGTTCCCTAGGATTAGAAATTAAAGTTCATAAGAGCCAAGTGTGCTACAATTTAGCTATAGAGATAAGGGTTTTCCAATTATTTATTATTATGAATGCCATAATTTTTGGTGTATTACCATGTTTTTAAATGGAACTCTACCTCTATTTTTCTTTCTTTTTTTTCTGTGAATACAATTGAAGAGTATTTATGAGATTAAGGGAAAGTACACATAGCAGATTGATTGTAAGATTCCTTGCACAACAATGAGTTCTTAGTATACTCTCATGAATGTTTATAATATTGTATTAACATGAGACTGACTTTGACCCCACATTCTAATATATCTCTGAATTTGTTTCCATTTTCCTGTGTCACTGACCTTTGATCAGTTACATTTCCAGTAAACATCCCATTTAACTATGGGATTTACATATAAAAACCAGAATCTTTATGAATAGGAACTTTGTCCTCTTTATTGCTGTATCACTTAGAGCTTAGGAGACATGCTGAACATAGAGAATACTCAATAAATAATTTATTACAAAGAGTTCAGTGTTCTATCAAGTTTTCTTGTTAAAATTATTTCTGAGATTCCCAATAAAATGATAAGTTATTTCACAAATTCCATCTTAGTCATTCTGGTCAGAAGTGTTGTTCTTTGTTTCCAAAACTACTCTTCCCTTCCTTTCACATCAATATCTGTCATCTTGACACTGACATCCTTCAAGTAGGTATGCCTCTATCCCTTCTCCTCATCATTAGCACAGACATTTTCTCCCAATCTATTTCCTAGATATATAGAACCTCATATTCTACAGACCCTCAGAATTGCATGTTAAGTCTATGATTTTTTAAAAGAAGTTTCTTCTCTTGATCCTTAAGTTGTTTTCAAGTGACATTCAAAAGAAAAAGAAACAGAATTTGGATAACAAATATAGCACCATCCAACTCTGCCTAGTTTAGATGTTTTGAAGCTAGGAGCTTCAGATATATGCATAGAATTTAGTTTAAAATCCAGGTGGGCATACAGCTGAAGGTAAATAAAGGAAATATTTTACTATGTCTTGCATTTCTTATGTCTAAAAGTGTACATACAAAATGACACTTAGTCAAGCTGGTGCAACCCATACTATAAGGACTCTCATAAAGGCCTTTGGGGTATTGCCTCTCTGGAGTTCACCAGGGCTGTGTATCCATCTCCAAGATGGGCATGGCTAGCAGTGACTAGTATTTTTCTTTCTGAGGTCAACCTATAAAAAAGGTGATCCTGAATCCCACTTTTCATAAACCCCAGTGTTTTATCAAAACCTCGATATATTTTTTAGCTGCATGTACTAGCTTCAGGTTTATACAGTACATATTAAAATATACATTGACATTTGTAAGTAGTCACAAGGAGGCTAAAACAAATTCCATACAATGTTTAGAGTCACAAGTCAAATATCAGAAGCTAAAAGTAAAAAAAAAAAAATAAAAAATAAAAATAAAAAAACACGATACATGAAATACCTAGGTCAAAAATTCTCAAGTACTGTACTCACTGTTGAACCAATAATTCCCCAAGTCACTGTCCTGGTTATAAAATGATAAGGTTTGATTCTTCCATCTATTTCTGTCTCTAAATTACTCATCAATATTCCCAACTAATGTGATAGATGTTGAGGCATACCTTTACTTAAAATTATCAGCCTGGCCTTCCCTCACTGATGATCCTAACCAAATGAAGATAGAAAGAATCCATGCTGATAAAGCCATAGTATCACTCTATTAATTCCCACAGTTATGTATCTATGGAGTTAGACTATTGCTCACTCCATGAAAGAGTTAACAATCTCATCTTGGCATTTGCCAGGAGCTTGAAGGGACAAAAGGCAATACAGCACTATTCAGACTTAGAAAAGGAAACAAATACAATGATCCAATTTTGTTCAGAGTAGAGTCCCTTATTTAAAGACAATTTGATGTGGGGAGTGAGAGAAAGGACTCCTTGGCACAGCAACTCTCAAACTTTTTAAACAACAAATTCAATTAATTTTAAGCATGTAGTTCAGTGTTAAATCTATTCATGTTGTTGTTTAACCCTCATTAGTATCTAGCTCTTTGATTTTATCCTGTAAAATGAAAATTCAGACTCATTAAACAATGACTGTACCTATCTCCTACCACCACCTGCCCCAAGTAAACATAATTCTGTATTCTGTTTCTATAATTTTTTTTTTCTGCTTTATTTTTTTTTTATTTTATTGTTGGTTGTTCAAAACATTACATAGTTCTTAATATACCATATTTCACAGATTGATTCAAGTGGGTTATGAACTCCCATTTTTACCTCGTATACAGATTGCTGTGTCACATCAGTTACATTTCCATTGATTTATAAATTGCCTTTCTAGTGACTGATGTATTCTGCTGTCTATCCCATTCTCCACTATCCCCCCTCCCCTCCCCTCCCCTCCCCTCCCCTTCTCTCTCCCCACCCCCTCTACTAAGGCATTAGAGCAGATTATGCTAAGTGAAGCTAGCCAATCCTTAAAAAACAAATGCCAAATGTCTTCTTTGATATAAGAGGAGTAACCAAGGACAGGGTAGAGAGGAAGAGCTGGAGTAGAAGATTAACATTAAACAGGGATGATAGGCGGGAGGGAAAGGGAGAGTTAAGGGAAATTGCATGGAATTGGAAGGTGAGCCTCAGGGTTATACACAATTACATATAAGAGGAAAGGAGGAGTAGGATAAAAATTATATAACTGTTTCTATAATTTTAACTACTCTAATTAACTCACGGAAGTAGAAGCATACAGTATTGGTCTTTCTGTGCCTCGCTTATGTCACTCAGCATAATGACTTTAGTGTTCATCCATGTTGTAGTATATGTCTGAATTTATTTCCTTTTTAAGCCTGAATGATACACCCTTATAAATACATGCTGCATTTTCTTATTTATCTGTAGATGAACACTTGCGTTAGTTTCATGTTTTAGCTATTGTGAAAATTTCTGCTATACACATGGGTGTGGAGATGCCTGCTATGTCTGATAGAGATCTTGCAATCTATTATTTTGGATGGTTGACCTTAAGTGAAATTGGTGGACCACATGGTAATTGTACTGTTTTCAACAGACACTTTGCCATTTTATTCTTGTCATTAATAGAATGCAAGTGTTCCAACTTTTCTCCACAAACTTGTTATTCTTTGTTTCTTTTTATATACCCATCCTACCAGTGTCAGGTGGTAGCTCATTGAAGTTCTACTTGCTTTTCTCTAATGATGAGTAGAATGTTAAGTATCTTTTCATACAAATTTGGGGAAATGTCCATTCATATCTTTTGTCATTTTGGATTTTTTTTTTTTTGGTTTTGTTGTTATTGTTGCTGAATTTTAGTAGTTATCTATATATTCAGAATATTAATATTTATGAAGCATACGATTTATTAGAATGTTTTACCATTGTATAAGTTTGCTATTTACCCTGTTGATGGTACTTTTTAATGTATTTACATTTTTTCCTAGATTCAAATGTATTTTTTGCTATTAACTGTGCCATTGGTGTAATTTGCAATTTTTGTGCCATATTTAGTGTTGACATGCTTTTTATCTATGCTTGAAATATTTTTATGATTTCTAAATCTTACATTTAGACTGTGGATGCATATTGAATTAAATTTGCAAATTTGCCTTTGGTGTTAGCAAGAATCCTACTTCATTTTTAATATGTAGATGTAGAACATTTCCAGCATTATTTGTTGAAAAGTGTCTTTTCTTCATTAACTGGCATTGGCACTTTTGCCAAATTTATTCTCTTCTAAAGCAATTTTTCATTCTTTTTTAGAGCACTTTTTATGCATTAATTTATTTTTGTGGTACTGGGGGTTGAATGCATGACCTCTCACATGCTAAACAAGTGCTCAAATACTGAGTTACCTCCCCAGCCCTAAAACTTACATTCTGACACATTTATGTGGACTACATCTGATGATATTTGTTCTTCTGAAAAACAGAGTGAGTAACATTTAGAATAATACAGTTATTTTAAATTTATTGTTATCAACCTATTATGTTAACATACTTTTATGCAAAACAACCATATTTAACAAAAAATGAGAAGAATGTCATTGTTCTAATTTTTTGTAAGTCTATCAATTGCCTGATTTAAAAGAAGAAACCCTAATTTTCATATCTATTTCAGTGCTCAGTCTGCAATATGCTGTCCAGGTTGAAGCATGGGGAAAAAATCTCACATACACATGTAATTGAATGAGATATTAAACAATTGATTTTTACTTAGAAAGCAGCTATTTGAACTCATAAGTTAAACAATTCATTGATGCCTTTCTTGAAGGAAATCATTGTATTTCAGTGTGGGGCAGAAGAGTCTAAGGCATATCATCACTTGGAACATTGAAATGAACTCATGGGAACAGATTTAATCAAATTCATAATGTGATTAATTCACCAAAAACATACTTACATAAAACTGGGGTGTGTGTGTGTGTGTGTGTGTGTGTGTGTGTGTGTGTTGGTGAGGAACAGTCTGAGGCCTATCTTATGGTTCATGCAAAGATGCCAATAGTTAAAGACAGCATTGCTTTTTGTCCTATCAATGTAAATTTGATCCCACTAAAAATGAAAATAATAACAAAATAAAGGTCTGAAGAATGTACAGAGGGAAAAGTTTAACCTCAAGGCCTAATGAAAGAGTCTCCAGGAAACCCAGAGATAACACACACACACACACACACACACACACACACAAAGCACACTTAGAAAACTCTGGCTATTGTCAATATACTGATGATAGCTTCATAAAAGCTCCCTTCAGAATAAATTAAAATGTAAGACAGAATCTATTAAATTACTATGCTTTTACCATACCATATTAAAATGGATATAAAGTTCTACATAAATTGTTTATGCACCTAATTATATAACGTAAAACCTCCTGAAAGACATTCACATGTTGTTGAAATGGAGAAAAGGAGATTGGGTTTCCTCCATATAGAACACATTCAAAGTAGATTTCTGAGAATTGTAAAATTAAAGGAGTGAAAATTTTTGGAAAAATTTTCAGGACAGAGAAATACTTGTGCAAAATCCCTGAGACATAAAAGAACTTCCAATTTTTTTTTTAGAAACTATATGGAAAAAATAGAGTGGTTATTAACTCTGTAGGGAGGGAGTTACAAAATCTGATCAACTCAAAACCATGGGCAGAAGTGAAAATAAATGTAAGTCAAGGTAAGACTTCATATGCTCAGTGCAGTGTATAGCTGCCATCTCCCTTCCTCCTGGCCTTCTGGACTCTGAGATAAGATTATCTCTCTTGAGGAATAAAAAAAAGTCCTTGGCTTTGCTAAAGTTTCCTAAGCAATTTAGTTCTCCTGCCATAGGTATTATTTTTTAGATTAGATCATATGCCCAGCAGATCTTGCAGAATTCTCTGTTTTAGTCCTAACCTGATAGCAGTTTTTCAGTTAAGGACACACCCAGACTGCAATGTACTAAAGTCATTTCCATCCATTACATGTGTGTCTCATGTCTCTGGAGGTTTATTTCCTGTTATAAGTTTGTGTAGCAATAAAACTTATATGTAAGAGATCAGCACTAATTTGATACACATTAGATTTCTCAATTTCTAATGCGTCAGCCAGAAACTACATCATTCAAAAGATTATCTGAGAGAACCTGCCGCTCAAAGAGGCATCCGACTATGGTGACTTTTGGTCTACTGTAACACTCATGCCCAGATTATGTGCAGGCTGCTTCCAGGCCATGACTGAGCACCACAGGGTATTACACTGTGACTTTCCCTGCCAAATGTGTGGCTCCTCTGACAGCAATCTAGGCTCTGTAGCTCTAATATGCCTGAGAAAGACTTTCTCAGAGCTGTAATGCAGTGTGAAGTTCCTACTGGATTCTACTTGCTACCTTTCAGACCTGGCTTCACAATGCTTTGCCTGCCTATACCTGATCCTTCTCTTATGCCTTCACTGACATTTTTCCCAAGAAATAATTTATCAAGTACTTTTATTGACATATTCTTTTCAAAAGTTTCAAATAATCAAATCTAGTTAATGCTGCAGAATAGAAAATATTATTTTAGCTGCATACTAATGAATCAAAAGCATTCTTCATTGCTTTTCTGGCTTTCCATATTGACACCAAGGTTGACATGTACATAATTGTTTCTAAACTTAATTTTATGATTTTTATTAAATAAAAATCAAACACAAACTTGGAATTCTAGCTTCATTCTTTTTTACTCTTTAAGATATATATGCATGTATAAGTGTGCACCTTTGTGTCTGTTCATGCCTGTGTTTGAGTGAAACTTTGCAATTATATTAACTAGGCAGCTATGACCTTTTAAAATTCAAATATGTCACTAATTTCCTATAAGTGGCAGGCCTTTCTGGTCATGTTGTCCACTATAAATTTATTCTTTCCTTTTGTTTTTCAGCAATTGTTTCCTTTTTATTTGCTGATAATAGGACAGCCAGGTATATCTGACTATTTATATATTAATGAAGTGGAATATTAGAGCTTTTAGTGAAAACAAAATGCATAGTTCTATAAATCAGTCTCAGTGATCTGATTTACATTTTTTCCAAATAAACAGATTATTAGTAAAATTAAATAACCTCCACAACACAATAACTATGTAAGGAACACATTTATTATAGAAACAAAAGAAGATTTATATTAGTATGTTTCTGAATATATCTAAGAGTTGTCCAAAGAATTAAGAACCACATAGTTCAACAGCAACCACAATTCAGCAAATGATAACTACTTCACATTCATGTGGCCAATACTTTTTAGAAGATAATGGAAGTGATAAAGATATGTAATAAAAACTCATATCAAAGTCACTTTCAAAATAATGATGAACATGTGTAAACTGAAGGCAAGAATGCAATATAATTAACCATAAAATTTTATAAGATACCTTCAAAGCCCATAATAAAGAGTACTGGAGGATTTTAGGGAAGCTTTCATGAAAAAAATACCAAGAATATAGTTTCAGTGGAGTGGAATAATTCAAATTGCATGGGATGTGGATAAAATGAATACAGAGAAAATACAATGATAAAACATAGAAAAAAAATCTTCAGTAAAAAATGGAGAAATTAAATTTGTAAAATAGAGTGCCAAGTCATGAGGGGAAAAAGAAGTAGGTACATGTTTTTTAGATTTTAATCCCAGAACTTGCTCATTCTTACTTCTGACTTAACTTTATGGCATAATTGTAGTCCATAAAGATTAAGTGACTTTCTTGATGCATATAACCTCTTTAAGGTTAGGATGGTAATTGAACCTATTTATTAATTTTATCTCATTTTTCCTGTTATGTAGTGATTAAAATACATAAAATAGCACTATGACCAAAAGTTGTTATTTTTGTATAATAATTTTTTATGTCACAGCTGTAATATAGAGCATATTCTTGGCTCCAAAAATAAACACACAGAATCCAAACACAGACACTGCAAGATTAAAGAAGATTTCAATTTGCTCTCATTTTGTAAAAGTTAACTTTTCCTTCATTGTTTCCTTGCCTGATGAACAAACCTGATTGTTCATGTTCTCCAGTTGATTTCACAGTCTTTCTGCTGCCTCTTGAATAGGATATGAGAAGAGATCCACATGCCATGATTTCTTTTTTTTTTTAATTTTTTTTTATTGGTTGTTCACAACATTACAAAGCTCTTGACATATCATATTTCATACATTAGATTGAAGTGGGTTATGAACCCCCAATTTTACCCCAAATGCAGATTGCAGAATCACGTCGGTTACACATCCATAATTTTACATAATGCCCTATTAGTAATTGTTGTATTCTGCTACCTTTCCTATCCCCTACTATCCCCCCTCCCCTCCCCCCATCTTCTCTCTCTACCCCATCTACAGTAATTCATTTCTCTCCTTGTTTATTTTCCCATTCCCCTCACAACCTCTTATATGTAATTTTGTATACCAATGAGGGTCTCCCTTCATTTTCATGCAATTTCCCTTTTCTCTCCCTTTCCTTCCAATCTCATGTCTCTGTTTAATGTTAATCTTTTCTTCCTACTCTTCCTCCCTGCTCTGTTCGTAGTTGCACTAATATGTATCAAAGAAGACATTTGGTATTTGTTTTTTAGGGATTGGCTAGCTTCACTAAGCATAATCTGCTCTAGTGCCATCCATTTCCCTGCAAATTCTATGATTTTGTCAGTTTTTATTGCTGATGCCACATTGTGTATAGATGCCACATTTTTTAATCCATTCATCTATTGAAGGGCATCTGGGTTGGTTCCACAGTCTAGCTATTGTGAATTGTGCTGCTATGAACATTGATGTGGCAGTATCCCTGTAGCATGCTCTTTTAAGGTCTTCAGGGAATAGTCCTAGAAGGGCAATAGCAGGGTCAAATGGTGGTTCCATTCCCAGCTTTCCCAGGAATCTCCAAACTGCTTTCCAAATTGGCCGCACCAATTTGCAGTCCCACCAGCAATGTACAAGTGTACCCTTTTCTCCACATCCTCGCCAGCACTTGTTGTTGTTTGACTTCATAGTGGCTGCCAATCTTACTGGAGTGAGATGGTATCTTAGGGTGGTTTAGATTTGCATTTCTCTGACTGCTAGAGATGGTGAGCATTTTTTCATGTACTTGTTGATTGATTGTATATCCTCCTAAGAGAAGTGTCTGTTCAGGTCCTTGGCCCATTTGTTGATTGGGTTATTTGTTATCTTATTGTCTAATTTTTTGAGTTCTTTGTATACTCTGGATATTAGGGCTCTATCTGAAGTGTGAGGAGTAAAAATTTGTTCCCAGGATGTAGGCTCCCTATTTACCTCTCTTATTGTTTCTCTTCCTGAGAAAAAACTTTTTAGTTTAAGTAAGTCCCATTTGTTGATTCTTATTATTAACTCTTGTGCTATGGGTGTCCTATTAAGGAATTTGGAGCCGGATCCCACAATATGTAGAACGAAGCCAACTTTTTCTTCTATCAGACGCAGAGTCTCTGATTTGATATCAAGTTCCTTGATCCATTTTGAGTTAACTTTTGTGCATGGCAAGAGAAAGGGATTCAGTTTCATTTTGTTGCATATGGATTTCCAGTTTTCCCAACACCATTTGTTGAAGATGCTATCCTTCCTCCATTGCATGCTTTTAGCCCCTTTATCAAATATAAGATAGTTGTAACTTTGTGGAATAGTCTCTGTGTCCTCTATTCTATACCATTGGTCCACCCGCCTGTTTTGGTACAAGTACCATGCTGTTTTTGTCACTATTGCTCTGTAATATAGTTTGAAATCTGGTATAGCTATACTGCCTGATTCACATTCCTGTTTAGAATTGCTTTTGCTATTCTGGGTCTTTTATTTTTCCATATGAATTTCATGATTGCTTTATCTATTTCTACAAGAAATGCCATTGGGATTTTGATTGGCATTGCATTAAACCTATAGAGAACTTTTGGTAATATCGCCATTTTGATGATGTCAGTTCTGCCTATCCATGAACAGGGTATATTTTTCCATCTTCTAAGATCATCTTCTACTTCTCTCTTTAGGGTTCTGTAGTTTTCATTGTATAAATCTTTCACCTCTTTTGTTAGGTTGATTCCCAAGTATTTTATTTTTTTTGAGGATATTGTGAATGGAATGTTTTTCCTCATTTCCGTTTCAGAAGTTTTGTTGCTGATATACAGAAATGCCTTTGATTTATGCGTGTTGATTTTATATCCTGCCACTTTGCTGAATTCATTTATTAGTTCTAGTAGTTTCTTTGTAGACCATTTTGGGTCTTCTAGGTATAGAATCATGTCATCTGCAAATAGTGATAATTTAAGTTCTTCTTTTCCTATTTTTATGCCTTTAATTTCTTTCGTCTGTCTAATTGCTCAGGCCAGTGTTTCGAGAACAATATTGAATAGAAGTGGTGATAGAGGGCATCCCTGTCTTGTTCCAGATTTTAGAGGGAATGCCTTTAACTTTTGTCCATTCAGAATGATGCTAGCCTGAGGCTTAGCATAGATAGCTTTTACAATGTCAAGGTAAATTCCTGTTATCCCTAGTTTTTCTAAAGTTTTGAACATAAAGGGATGCTGTACTTTGTCGAATGCTTTCTCCGCGTCTATCGAGATGATCATATGGTTCTTATCTTTAAGTCTATTGATGTGGTGAATAACATTTATTGATTTCTGTATATTGAACCATCCTTGCATCCCAGGGATGAATCCTACTTGATCATGGTGCACAATTTTTTGATGTGTTTTTGTATTCAATTTGCCAGAATTTTATTGAGGATTTTTGCATCTAGGTTCATTAGAGATATTGGTCTGTAGTTTTCTTTGAGGTGTCTTTGTCTGGTTTCAGAATCAGGGTGATGTTGGCCTCATAGAATGAATTTGGCAGAGCTCCCTCTTTTTCTATTTCCTGAAATAACTTGAAAAGTATTGGTATTAATTATTCTTTAAAGGTTTTTTAAAACTCTGCTGTATACCCATCCGGTCCTGGGCTTTTCTTGGTTGGTAGTATTTTGATGGCTTCTTCAATTTCATCCATTGATATTGGTCTGTTCAAATTGTGTGTATCCTTCTGACTCAGTCTGGCAAATCATATGACTTAAGAAATTTATCGATGTCTTCACTATCTTCTATTTTATTGGAATATAGGTTTTCAAAATAATTTCTAATTGTCTTCTGTATTTCTGTAGCATCTGTTGTGATATTGCCTTTTTCATCCCGTATGTTAGCGTTAGCATGGCTAAAGGTCTGTCGATCTTATTTATTTTTTCGAAGAATCAACTTTTAGTTTTGTTAATTTTTTCAATAGTTTCTTTTGTTTCAATTTCATTGATTTCCGCTCTGATTTTAATTATTTCTTGCCTTCTGCTACATTTGCTGTTGTTTTGCTCTTCCTTTTCTAGGGCTTTGAGATGAAGTGTGAGCTCATTTACTTGTTGGTTTTTTCTTTTTTTTGAGGAATGACCACCAGGCAATGAATTTCCCTCTTAAAACTGCTTTCATTGTGTCCCATAGATTCCGATATGTTGTGTCTGTATTTTCATTTATCTCTAAGAATTTTTTTTTATTTCCTCCTTTATGTCTTCTGTAACCCATGGATCATTCAGTAACATATTGTTCATTTTCCATGTTATGTAGGATTTTTCCTTCCTTCTTTTATCATTGATTTCCAGTTTCATTCCATTATGATCAGATAAAATGCATGGTATTATCTCCACCCCTTTATATTTACTGAGAGTTGCCCTATGGCATAATATATGGTCTATTTTTGAGAAGGATCCATGTGCTGCTGAGAAAAAAGTATATCCATTTGATGATGGTTGATATATTCTATATATGTCAATTAAGTCTAGGTTATTTACAGTGATATTGAGTTCTATAGTTTCTTTATTCAACTTTTGTTTGGAGGATCTGTCCAATGGTGAGAGAGGTGTGTTGAAGTCACCCATGATTATTGTGTTGTGGTCTATTTGATTCTTGAACTTGAGGAGAATTTGTTTTATGAATGTCGCAGCACCATTATGTGGTGCATAAATATTGATAATTGTTATGTCTTGTTGGTGAATGGTTCCTTTTAACAGTATATAATGACCTTCTTTATCCTTTTTGATTAACTTAGTCTTGAAGTTGATTTTATTCGATATGAGGATGGCCACCCCTGCTTGCTTAAGAGGACCGTGTGCGTGGTATATTTTTTCCCATTCTTTCACCTTCAGCCTGTGTATGTCTTTTCCAATCAGATGTGTCTCCTGGAGGCAGCATATTGTTGGATTTGTTTTTTTAATCCATGATACCAGCCTATGTCGCTATATTGGAGACTTTAAGCCATTACCATTCAGAGTTACTATTGATATATGGTTTGTACTTCCTGCCATGTTTGATTATTTATCCTTTTTTTAAAAAAAATTAGTTTGTTTCTCCATGATTATCTTTCCCCTCGTCCTCTGTCTTTACTGAGGCACTTCCCACTGATGGTTTTGGTTATTGTTTTTCATTTCTTCCTCGTGTAGTGTTTTGTTCAAAATGCTTTGCAATGCTGGTTTTCTGGCTGCAAATTCTTTTAACTTTTGTTTATCCTGAAAGATTTTTATTTCGTTGTCATACCTGAAGCTTAATTTTGCTGGATACAGAATTCTTGGTTGGCATCCATTGTCTTTCAGTGTTTGAAATACATTGTTCCATGACCTTCTTGCTTTCAGTGTCTGAGATGAAAAATCCATTGTTAACCTTATTGGTTTACCCCTGAATGTAATCTGTCTCCTTTCTCTTGTAGCTTTTAATATTTTCTTTGTTCTGTATATTGTATATCTTCATAACAATGTGTCTTGGCATTGGTCTACTGTGATTTTGTGTGCTCAGTGTCCTGTATGCATCTTCAATTTGTATATCTGTTTCCTTTTTTATTTCTGGAAAGTTTTCTGTAATTATTTCATTCAGCAGGTTACTCATTCCCTTGGTTTGAATCTCTGTACCTTCTTCTATCCCGATGACTCGTAAGTTGGGTTTTTTATGTTATCCCATAACTCTTAGATGTTTTTCTTGTGATTTTTTGCCAGCCTTTCTGAGTTGGCTAGACTCTTTTCAAGATGATATATTTTGTCTTCATTATCTGACGTTCTGGCTTCTACTTGCTCCACTTTGTTAGTGATACTCTCAATTGAGTTTTTAATTTGGTTTATCGTTTCCTTCATTTCTAGAATTATTGTTTGATTATTTTTTATAATCTCTATCTCCTGATAAAGATGCCTAACTTCTTCTTTTATCTGTTTATGTAATTCATTCTCAATGTGTTCTTTCGCTGCTTGAATTTGCTGTCTTGTATCCTCTTTAAGGTTCCATTCCATCTGTCTAAGGTGTTCCTTGAGTTCTTTATATGACCATTTTTCTGATGACTCTAGGTCCTCCTGAATATTTAGGCTGTCCTGCATTGTTTGTACTCCTTTTCTTCCTTGCTTTTTGAAGCTGCTCATGTTACTTCTTGTTCTGTTTGACTGCTGAGTTACTGTTTACTCCTATAAATTTATTTGATGCTTGGGAGGAAAGGTATTAGAAGGGTAGGGAAGAAGTCACTAAAGAGAATGAGAGTAAGCAGGTAGAATTCAAGGAAGGGGGGATAAGAGAAATGAAAAGACAAAAGGAGAAAAAAAATAGGAAATAAAAAAATAAAAATAAATAAAAAAAATAATAATAAAAAATTAAAATTAAAATTAGAAGAAAAAAATAAAAAAAATTTAAAAAAAATTTAAGAAAACAACAAGAAAGGAAAATGAAAATGAAAGAAAAACCCAAATCAAAAAAAAAGAGAAAAGAAAAATAGAAAAAAAAAACCTAATAAATGCAGTCTTAGAGTTTGATTAACTTCTCTTCCAGTAGGTGGCGCTGTGCCCACCAGGCCAAGTTTCTCCTGTCAATATGCGGGAACCAATCACTGTGCAGCAGCTCCTCCCAGACTGGTCGAGTCTCCAATCCTGAGTGCCTAGGGCCTCCTCTTGTGTCTAGTCACTTCCCACTTTTCCTCTAGCTAGGCCCCTCTCACGGGTGCTGCTCACCACAATACTGGCTATACGCCAGTTCTGCTGCTCCCGGGATCCCTGTTTTCATGAATGACTGGGCACACTCTTCTAGTTTGCCATTCCCTCAGACCCTAAGTTTGTAGAGCTTGGGGCTGAGAATCCTCAGCGAATTTTACTTGCCCTCTGGTAGCCACGCCCCTGGTAGCTGGTGCAAGAGACCTCAGCAGTCAGCCCTGGTGGGAATAGTAGTTCCGCGCCGCAGGTCCCGCGCCACCTCTGATTCCCTCGGGCTGGCTATCGCACTCTTGGGAGAGCTGGGAGGGGCCCTTACGGGAGAGCTGGGAGGGGCCCTTAAGGTTTCCCCGATGTGTGGACAGGGAAGGCTAGGGAATTACACACCTGTAGCCGCAGGTTTCAATGAAGTTATCTCCTCCACCGCAGTCTGGTGATGTCAGTTCTCTGCCATGGTGGTGTCTCTTGCAAATGGCGACAGTTCGTTTCCCTTTGTCGGGCGACCAATGCAACGGGTGGGTCCTTACTGTCTCTCCCAAGCCCCGTTTCAAACCTGTGGCCACTACCTATGAAGGCTCAGTAGGCATTTACCTCTGTAGCATGAGAAGGGCTGACCAGTTGTTTCAGCCGGATGGATTAGTGCTGAGTCACAGCTGTTTGTCTGCGGGAATCAGGTGAATGGGAGCTTGAATTCAGCTGATCCGGGCTCAGTGTGTGTTTTGAGAGGCCCAGACTGTTCGCCCCAGATCCACGTCAGCTCAGCATTGCCTAGTGATCCTGAGCAAACAGATTTAGGTTGTTTACGACTCCCTATGCCCGCACAGCTGAAGAGGTCATAGACTTGATCTCTCCGCGCCCGCCGCCATGTTCTGCCAGTCCGCCATGATTTCTTTAAATTCAAATATGTGTTAGTCCCTGGATAACCTTGGCCAACACAGTTTCTTCTCTGTCCTTTTCTTGCACATAGTTCTCAGAATAACTATAGATACTCTGTAATGGAATATCCTGAGATAAACACCTGCCTGAAAGAACTCAGGTTTTGTTCCTGTCCCTCCTAAGAAATAGGTCATGTTGTTATAGCAAGAAATTGACTAGGACAGCAGGGCTGTTTTCCTGTATCCTCAAGAAGCAAGCTATTGTCCAAAGTTTCTCAGTGGGTTGTGTTACCCCTGAGGTACCTAACCCAAGATGAACTGCCTTTCAGTCGCTCATGTGCATCTCAAGTGAGACAAATGCAGTTGAGACCCATCTGCCCGGAGTAGCTTCCTGAGCTTTGGGGAACTAGCTCACAATAAATCATCCCATGCTTGTGTTGTCTCTTGCTGCCTATCTGTAAGTAATAAATCTGCTTCATGTAATGTGGAACTTATAAGTGTGTTCTGTCTAATTGGACTCTGACACATTGTTAACCATTTCAATACTACACCATTCTTTTATTTCTTCATAACCCAATATCGGCACAGTTATGTCAGAAGTAGAGTTTGCTTTGGGCAGTCATAGCCCTGCAGCAATACATAGTATCTGAAAATGAAGCTAGTAACTGTGTTAGTAAGCTTTTCATTACTGTGACCAAAATACCCAACATAAACAACTTAAAGGTGAGGGAGCTTCTTTTGGCTCACATTTTCAGAGATTTCAGTCCATGCTTATCTGGCTTGATTGTGTTAAGCCTGGAGTAAGGTAGAACACCATCGCAGAACTGCATGGCAGAGAAAGTCTGCTCAGCTTGTGGCAACAAGGAATATGAGAGGGGGGGGCGGGGGGAAGGAAGGGTTCTCAATCTGTGATCAATATTATTTTCACTATATCATAATGAATGATATAGAAAGAAGATATAAATTTACCAATCTTACTTTCATCAGAAAATATAGTACCTATAGACCAAGAATGGGCTCAAGATAAGATATAGTCTCCAAAGGGATACTCCAGTGACCTATTTTCTCCAACTATGCTACTCATTCTACAGCTTCTAACATCTCCAAACAACCTACTCAGCTATCCATGGATCAATCCACTTTGAGGTCAGAGCTCTCATGATTCAATCACTACCCCCACACTCCACTTCTGAACTTTGCGGCATTTACGACCACGTGTTCAACACCTGAGTATCTGGGGGACCTGTCAAATCTAAACTATAACAGAAACCATGTATTTGTATCACCTTATACTTGACAAGGCACAGTTGCAAAAATGTCTACAATTCCTTGTGACAACTTCATGGTTTAGTGAGTAAGGAACAGAATTCACTATTTGTAAAACTAGGACACAGAATTATCTGTTCTGAATCTATGATCAATATTATTTTCTGTATACAAAAATGAAAGATAAATATATAGAAAGAAGATATAAATTTATCAATCTTGTTTTTGTTATAAAATATAGTATGTATAGACCAAGATATTTTCTGAACAAATTATGTGTGGAATATATTATAATTGAAATTTAATATATAATATAATATAATTGAAATTTATAAGGGCTAAAGAGTTTTCAAACACTTCACTTTGTATTTAATAAGATTGATTTCTAGGGTATGAAGTCCAGAGGTGTCAAAATATATACTAAAAATAAATTGATAAAATTTAAAATGTAGTTGGGATATTAGCAAAATAAACCATTTAAATAATTTTTGGAATATATCTAAAATTTATTATGATTTTTTAATCATAATGGCTATAATGTATTATGTTCTCCTTGTCAATATCAAGCAACATGACTGATTGATAGTGTTTTTCCTGAAACAAATTAAAAAATGTAATATAATAACTTCCAACAAATGTTTTAATATTTTTCCATATCATAATGAGTTCATCCCTTCCAAGGAGAGCAGAGTGATACACTGAGAAGTGTTAGAAAGGGGTGACTGTGTGATGCTGGTCAATGGGCAAAAAGTTACAATTAGATGGCAAGAATAATTACTGGTTCCATGCACACTAAACTGTGTTTACAGTTAATAAGAATACATCCTATATTTAAAGTATCTAGAAGAGAGCACATGTTTATGTAAGATTTGGTTGATATTTGATGTAATTGTCACTTAGAAAAATGGTAGTTCTGAATTTTTGGTAGTAGAAATGACTTTAATTGACAGGATGTATTGAAAAGTCTTGACTTTTAAGACATTTAATCATATATGAAAGTCTGTGAAAACAACACTACTTAGAGTCAGAGAGATGATTAAAAGGCTCTTTGTGGATGAGATATAGTATCATAAATACAAACATAGACTTTGAGACTAAATAGTCTGTTTCAAATACTAGGGAAACTTGCTCTCATGATGTGTCCATCAATATGTTCATTTTCTCAGTTTCCTCATCTTAGAAAGGTTTTATATGACAGTACACTATCATGACATTTTTTGATGGGGAACATGGTACAAATAAGTGCTATATGTGGTACATAACAGATGACAATTCACAACAATTGTTAGATATTGCAATTGTTACCAGACCAATTAAAAACAAATACAGGCTTTCTCAAGGGAATGAGTAATATTAACATTTCTGAGCTCACTAAAATGTATTTATCAGTCTAATGTAGAATTTGATTTTGAAATTTATGCAAGTATACATAGATGAATGCACTTGTAATTTAGAATGGAGGAAGGACCTCATTTCCTCTTCAAAATAAATTGCAAGCAATATCATAGTAGTTACATGCATTAAATATATAAGAAATGTTGTATGTCATAATTATATAACTACATTTTATAATTACAATGTTTTATATGTGTGTGTGTGTGTGTGTGTGTATACTGTATTTTCACAAAGTAAATGTAGAGAAAATGGTGTTTATTCCACAAAAATGACTATTGGTAAAATAATTGGAAATTTAGTTCTTATTTCATTGAACATAATTATTATCTTTTTCTATTAAATTACATACTTCTTAATAATAAAAAGTGAACTTGTTAGTTTGGCAAAGTTTTCATAAATATTTGTTTAGCACAGACCATAGACAAGGTGACTTGTTGGTGTTTTAGATGATTATAAGCTAGAGTTCTTGTTTCTGAAGAATTTAAACTTAGAAACCACAAAATTTATGCCCAGTTGATCATCAAGTGCAGAAATTTGTGCAGATTTACAATTTTTGTTGGTTTCACATCAAGTTTCATACCTTTATAGCCATATCAGCAGATATAAATTCAGAATTAAAAGAAAGAAAATATTACTTAATGAATGCCATGTCCAACAAGCTACAAATATTACATAAAAATATTAATTTCATTCATTTATCTGCTTCCAGAAAGCATTATTGAAAATATAAAAGGACCTATTCTATAGTTTCATCCCTCATAGCCACAAATTCTGTACT
Source organism: Spermophilus citellus (assembly GCF_964194105.1). Classification (NCBI taxonomy): domain Eukaryota; kingdom Metazoa; phylum Chordata; class Mammalia; order Rodentia; family Sciuridae; genus Spermophilus; species Spermophilus citellus. Next base: position 107,753,344 of record NC_138182.1, read on the forward strand.
AAATAATATCATGCAGTTTATTTTCATAAAGATATTATGTAGTTTTGAGATGAATTTATATTATGCAGTTTGGGGGTAAAATATTCTGTATATTATTCATTGTGCTGTAGTTGTTCATTGTGTTTATTATATTTTCTGTGTTTTTTATTTATTTAATTATTGGAAGAATTGTGAATTCATTTATTTCTCCTTATTCTGTTGATCTCTTATTTATAGAATCCAAATTTATTACAATATTTATATCTTTCACAACAAATATATTTATATATATCATATATCCATGTTATTTTTGTAGTATATATCATTTTAATAATGTTTTTTGCTTTAAGATACAAAATTTTATAGCTTTTTCTAATATCATTTGATTAATTTTTCCACATTTATTATGTTTTTTAGTCATTTTGGATAAGTCTTTTCTTAAGCAATATACTTTATTATATAATGAAGTGTAGCAAATTTGATTTCAACTAATTAATATATTTGTTTGCAAAATGCAACTGCTGCTAGGTAAAATTTATGTTTTCATTTTTTAATGTTCTATTTGTCCCACTTATCTATGTTAATTTTTTTCCTGTCTTAATTAATTTTGATAAATTTCAAAATTTGAAAAAAAAAACTATTGAATTAATATGTACATACATACAGAGAAGTTCACCAATAATTATAAAACTTGATGTCTTAATTCAAAACAAATTCAGGAATTCCAGGTCAAATAGAACATTACAAGCATCTTAAATGACCTGGTAAGTCCTTTTTCTCTTCTCCAGCCTCTCTTGCCTGCTTTTCTGCAAAGATAGCCCCTATACTATACTGACTTTTAAAACTTCTATTTGCTTTGCCAGTGTTAGACATTTATATAGAGTACATATTCTTTTTATCTGGTTAATTTTGCTTAATATTTTGTTTATGAACTCTATTTGTTTCTTTATCTATTTTTAAATTAACAGTGGAATGCAATTTTAATAATATGCTCAATTGTTTACCTCTTCTAATGTCTATGAATATGTGAATTGTTTACACCTTTGGCAAATACACACATTGATGTTATAAACATTCTAGTGGTTTTTGTTGCATAAATGCATGCAGTTTTTTAGTGGTTTTCACATCAGGGGTTGTTATCCCAATACTCCTAAGAGTCATTTGAAATGCTTGGTGACATTTATGTATGTCATACTGGTACACAGTGGATAGAGGAGAGGGATTGGGATAAGCAATCTCCCATAAGACAGCTTCCCATCAAAAGAACAAAAATATTCTACCGAAAATGTCAATCATGACATAGTTGAGAAATCTGTTTTGGGTGCATATCTATGAAGTCTTGAGAACTAGCAGGTTAAGTCCTCATACTTATTGTTTTTTCATTATATCCTGACATTATTATACTTTACATTTTTACACAAAATTTTGATCAACATTGAATTTCATATTATTTAGAAATTATATTAATATAGTACTGAATCTTTAAACATATCTTTAAATATGAGTTACCTAATTTATGACTGTATTACATCTTTCAAATTATTAAAGTTTTAAAAATTCCTCTCAATACTACTTTAAAATTTTCTATGTATAAGTCTTGTATACTTATGGCTAAATTGAGAAAGTTTTCTACTATGGATTTTATTTAAAATTTATTGTTGATCTTTATACTTTGGACCTTGCCTCAAATATCTTTTTTCTCTACATTAATTTTAATAATGATTTATTAGTTCTTTGTGTTTTCTGTGGATGCTATTATATGGAAATAATAATTTTGTAATATCTCTATCAATTTTCATTTATTTTTCTTGCCTTTTTTTTGTACTGGCTACTAAAATATTGACAGATTTAAAGCTCACACTTTATATATTCTTAAATATTATACTTTTGCAATATATATTATTTTACCATGACATCCCTTTTTCCTTGTGTAATTCAACTTGGATATTTTTTTTCTGACCTTCAGAACCATTATCTAATTCTCTCAAGTGTGTGTAATCTGCTGTTACACTGTCCTTTGAACTCTTCTTTCAAGTTTTTATATATTATTTTTCATTACAGAATTTTCACTTTCTTCTTTTTACTGATTCCAGTTTGCAATCAAAGTTTTCTCACTTGCCTATTAATAGTTTTTGAAGGTATTGAGACTAGTTGACTGAAGATTCCTGAGTCTTACCACCACTCTCTCTGAATCCTCACAGGACTCTCTTTGTCTTATCTGTGGTTTCTCGTGTGTGTGTGTGTGTGTGTGTGTGTGTGTGTGTGTGTGTGTGTGTGTTTCTATGATTTTTTTCTTCACATCCTTGGTAAGTAGTTACTATTGCTGTTGTTATTTTTTAATTGAGCAATAATAATCATAGATGTAAAATAGCAGAGATAATTTAAAGTTCTATTCGATGTTATCTTAATCAGAAGCTTAATTAAATGTTCCTTTGCCAGGCTGTTAGCCTGGGGGCGGGGCACTAAACACTAATCAAATAGGGGAGTAAGTAATTGGAACTTGAGGTTTAGCTCCTGTGAGGACCAATTGGCCTCTGGTTCTCTCTGATTCCCAGTGTCTAGATCTTCTGAAACCAATCTAAAATTTGAGTTGAAACCAGAGACTTTTCTTTATAACTGGATAAATCAGTCCTTATTCTCCCACCTTTGTCAGTAAGAAATTGCTTGTGAATGTTTGTTTATTATAAATACTTACTAAATGGTGGCTCTTATGAGAGTTTGTGTTAATATTAATATGAGACATTTCACAAGTGTTTGTTGTTTAACCCCCCCCCCTAAATTAAATAAATAGCATAGTAGTAGTTTGCAAGACTACCTCTAGGCCTGATAGAAATATGATGGGAGCTTACTGATATTTCCCTGGAAACAACAATTTTAATAACTGATAGGACTGAATCTGCACTTGACAGACATCAAAGACTTCAATTCTGAAAGGTTTGGGGAAGCAGAATCTGGCAAATGGGATGAGAGGGAAGTTGGCTTTTTAACATTTTAAATGTACATAGTTATGTAAATTCACATAGTTATGTGTTAAAAAGCAACATTTTCTCTATTGAGTTCTCAGTGTTCAGAATAGAAACCAGAGTAAATTAAAATTATGTAGGGCTGGGGATGTGGCTCAAGCGGTAGCGCGCTCGCCTGGCGTGCGTGCGGCCCGGGTTCGATCCTCAGCACCACATACCAACAAAGATGTTGTGTCTGCCGAGAACTAAAAAAAATAAATATTAAAAATTCTCTCTCTCTCTCTCTCTCTCTCTCTCTCTCTCTCTCTCTCTCCTCTCTCACTAAAAAAAAAAAATAATAAAAAAAAATAAAATTATGTAATGAAGCAAAGATGTTTTTCTCAGCCAGGAAATCATTTGCCTTGTTTTCTTCCCCCATGATGATTCACATCAGAAGAAAAGATGTAAAACTGCTAATATGAAATTAGCCAATTAGAAACAGAATGTTGGAATCCATCAGTTTATGTGTGTTGCTTCCAGTTGTCTTCCTATTTGTTTAAAAAAATATTTTGGCATAGAAAAAGCTGTCATTTTTCTCTAGTTGGTTCAATTTTACAGTGCTTTTCAAAAAATGAATAAAGCTAAAGTTCCAGCCTACCTACACCCTAAAGATGAAGCTTGTGATAAAGCCTTGTTTTTCTTCAAGTGATGATATACACAATCTTCAGCTGTTTCCTGTCTGCCAGCTTAAGCATATTTATTTTTTCTTTTGATTTTTATAATGGTATGTACTCAAATCCATGTTATCTATAAGTATATGTTTAATTGGAATAACTTATTTCTTAGAACCCCAATTTTAATTATGGAGCTGTAAGGTCTACATGCTAATTTGGAATCCTATTGACAACACATGCCCATCTGGTATCCTGTGTTCAGGTTGGCATTAGGTATAGATTCAGTATGGAGTGTAGAGTTGCTTCGTTTTCTAAATACTGAGAAGTTACTCTTTGTATGTCTCCATGAATTTTTTATGATCTTTTATTTCTGCCAGGAGTTACCTTCATATTTTCAGATGGTGTTTTCCCATGGTAAGCTACTGAATCTGGCACAATTTTGAGAGAATTCATCTTCAAACCAATGAACTTGTGCTATGATACTTTTACAAAGGAGACAGGTATAGCTTTCTGGTACAAATATGCTGTCTGGAATAGCTCACTCTTTGGTCTATGACTATTTTAGTGATCTTGTTCTATAATATATCCTATAGGAATTTAGTACAATATACTTCATCTAAGGAGGGGCAGTGAGGAGATAAGGGGGCAGGAAAGATGGTGGAATGAGATGGACATTATTACTCTAGGTACATGTATGACTGCACAAATGGTGTAACGCTACATCGTGTACAACCAGAGAAATTGCACTGCAATTGTGTACAATGAATTGAAATGCATTCTGAAATAAATTAAAATAAATAAATAAAATTTAAAAATAATGATCTTCTTTGAAGTACTCTCAAATTTCTGTAATTGTTGTCTCAAATTTCTGATAATTTTAGTTCTAGATTTTTATTAACTCTTACTACACTGGTTAACTCGTGTGATTGCTAACTTTAGATCATGTTGTTAAACCCCTAAAAAACACAATTCATCCTCTAACATTTCAGTTTCTAGTAAATCTACAAATTTAAATTAAAATCATTCATCATTATCATTATTGGACATGTGTGAGGCACATGCTATTCTTTAAAGGAAAATAGTATCTATGTCTTTCATTATGTAGCATGCAATTTTAGGTCATAAGGTCATCTGTTTTCTAATTGATGGGCCTAGAAAATAAGGCATGTAATTATATTTTCCAGAGGATCTGTGAAACCCATAGATTTATCTTGTCATTGGACACATAATTCTTGAAAAATTTAATCATGTTTTAAGAGTGCTTTTGGCATACATGGAAATGCCCAGGGTATTTTAGATGCAATCATTATTGACATGGATCTCTGGCAATTTTTATTTGTGAACAAGATCACAAGCAAATAAACAATGATTCACCAAACCCTTTTCTCATCAGTGATCATCATGACACAGAAGAGCTATCATTCACATAGGTATATAGTGGAAATTTATCTTTGTGTTCAAGTAGAATGTGATATTTAGTACAATCAGTGTGTCATTCAATGACTGATAAGATATATTAGGACTTTTAGTACCATATATTTGATTTTTTTTCAGTATGCCTCTTGATATACATATGAAAATTACTTAGCAGTTTTTTGTACTTCCACATAAAACTTCATTTTCGTTAACATATTGAACACCACTGAGTGAATCCTAATATATGCACAGCCTTTGCTTCCACTAAAGTTTCTTTCCTTAGCATGCCCTATATCAGAAAATATGAAATAGAATAAAATGAAATGTTATTAATTTAGAGATAGGTTTTTAATTACATTTTTTTCTAGAATAATGTGAAAACACTGAACTGGATTACAGGGCTTGACAGTGTTCCTTCAATCATAAATAAAAAGAAAACAGCCATGTTTCTTCTTATACAGCTTAATTCAACGTGTCATTCAGTCAAAGGAACATACTTAGAAGAATAACTAAATTCATGCACTAGGGGGAATTTCAGTATATTTCTTGAGGTTTTAAGATTTCAATTTTCTTTCTCTCTCTCTCTTTTTTGCTCTGTTTCTGGTGATCACAAACAGTGAAAAGCACCAATAATAATAAAAGGATTTTCACGGCTGCAAGTTTTTAAGTGGAAACTTTTGCCAACAAACACCAGCTGTACTGTGATCTTTTACTGCTGTCTCATTTCCCTATTCAACAGCTTCATTCTTCTTTTCTACCATAGCTTGGATATATGTAGTGAGAATTTCAGATCTCAATACATATTTTCAAATGTCTTAAAAATCGTATAGTTGCTACAATAAGGACATTTTAGATAAGCAACAACAAAGAGGGGGGGAAAAGTGCTCATGGCATCAGTTTAATTACTTCCACTTTCAAAGCTCAGGCAGGCATCCTATTTGCATCAAATTTGTTAGAACAATGATCACTTCTGCCAGATATTATTAAATGGTTGTGCAAACTAACTCCATAAGATGTCGCTGCAGAACCAGGACCTCTAAGCACTGATAAATAGATCAAATGAATTTTGAACATAAAAAAAAGGAAAGAAAAAAAGAAAAGAAAGAAAGAAAAGATAGAGGGAGAGATGGAAGGAAGGAAGAAAATAAAGTAAGGCTGGATATTAACAAGTTTAAAAACAGAGATTTTGCAAAAATTTTAATTAGTGATTAACTTTAAGAACTTTATTATAGAAAGAACATCCCTGGCTTCCTTTTTCTGATGCCTTATGTATTTTTTCACTTAGTGTTGATATATTTGTTTTGCAATGGACAAGAGAAAGCTTATGTTTAGTAATTATTACCATGAAACTATTTGTTAATTCATTATTTTGAATAATGTGTATTAAATGAGCCATAGATTTTATAGTTTGGGCTCTGTTTTCATTACAATTATCCAGGATATAATTTTTTTTATTTTAGAAATTACAAAGGAAAGACATGGGAAACAAAACATTAGCAGGTTTGGAATTCAACATATGTAATGAGCTAGACCATAACCCAATAAAAATAGAGTGTATGTGGTGACTAAAGCAATTATGGTGGCCAGAGGCAGAACACACCATCTTTACTCTAGGCACAAGAACTTCAAATTCTGCCATTCTGTTTGTTAAGTTTTATTCTAGATCTCTAGAGGAGATTCTCTTGACTATGTGTTCCCATTATACTTTAGTTATGTTCTTTTTTTTTCCTTTTCTGACTTAGTTTCTGTTATTTCCCATTTCATACCTTGCACAGAGACTGTCATATTGTTTGTCTTTGGCTGATCAAGGTTCTTGAGAGAAGACACCATGCCTCCTTCCTCCTTATACTAACTTATCAATAATATTAGGAAACTAAAATTAAGACAACTCTTATGCAATCAGGAAACTTTACAATTGAGGGTTTTTAAATATACTCTGATGAGCTATAATATACTTTTTTTCCACCCTTCCATTTGTGGCTATAAAAAAATCACTTTGGAGAATTCATGAAGAACTCTTCAGATTCCCTACTATTGACATATTTAAGATTGAATTAGATGTACTCATCACAATGCCTGAATATGAATCAAAGAAATATTAACTGATTAGCTTAAGCAGAAAAGGAATACAATTAAAGGATACCTGGAAAACCACAGGAATGTTAAGAAGCTATCCCAAGTACAGTCCGCCCAGAAAAGACAGAAGAACAGCCTCTTAAAGGCATTGATTGCCAATGGCCATGGAACTTCTAAAATAATTGAACTTCTTCTCAATAATGAGGAAGAAATTATGATACATAACAGAGCAAGAAAAATGGATAGGAATGCTTTGAAAATGGATAGGAATGCTTTGCTTTAATTGCTATCCCTTTTATTTCTCTGCCATTCCTTGGGACTCCAAACTGTTTCAATCAACCAAAATAATCTCTAAAGGACCCTAGAATTTTCAGTAGTCTCTTAAAACATCCAACCTTGACTAGGGAAGAATAGAGGTACTTTGTATTAGACAGGGGGGAGAGAAGGGAGGGGAGGGGTATGGAGATAGGAGGGTAGAATGAATTGGACATTATTAGCCTATGTGGATACATAATTATGTGAGTGCTGTAATTCTACACCATGTACAACCAGAAGAATGAGAAGTTAGACTCCATTATGTATGTTGTGTCAAAATGTATTCTACTGTCATGTATAACTAATTACAACAAAAACTTTACAAATTTAAAAATTAAAAAGAAAATCCAGCCTTGAGAAAGGGCCTATATTTGGCTATGATGTGGTTAAATGAGAGACTAAATATAAAAGTCACTACTTAATAGTCCACAGATGCTCAGGAGATGAGGATGTGCTCCTGTCTCTGATAGAATTATCAGAATCCCTCCTGAAGATAGAGAAATATGGCCTGTACCCTCTGAAGGTGATATTGAAATTGAATCCCCATTGTGAGGTACTAAGTGAGTATAACACTAATACAATTACAAATGTAGAGATGGGCCTTTGGGAGGTAAACAGAATTAGATAAAGTCATCAGGACAGAGCAGTCATGATTAAGTGGTACATTTATAGGGGGAGAGACCAGCCCACACACAATATGTCCTCTCTGTCTCTTGACCTGCAAAGGCTTACATCACCTTAGGATGCTGCCAGCAAGAAAGCCATTCTTACTCTGTAATGATTGTAATGACTGACTCTAGATATTTCTTCTCAATTTTGGGTTTTCAGTACCATGAACCCAAATAAATCTCTTTTCTTTAAAATTTATCCAGCCTCTGGTATTGTTTTCTTAACAACAGAAAATGCACTTCAGCAAGGAAAACAAGAGGAGGAAGAAATTATGATACATAACAGAGCAAAAAAAAAAAAAACCAACGGTTAGGAATGCTTTGAAAATTCTGAGACTTTTGGGCTAACTTACCTTCTAATACACCTACCTAAGTCTCCATTCAAATAGCCCCTTTGTAAATAAGGTTATAGAATTTTGTTTTTTAATTTGGGTATTCTGAATATGAACCAAGAATTAAGGATCTTTGTCAGACTTTTCTAACTTTCATAGTAAGTGGCATTATAATATAGAAATAAAAGTCAAACATGGAGTTAATAAAGGTCAGAAGAATCTGGTGTCCTCCTTAAGGTCACACCAGGAATCTGTGGACAAAGCTAGTACTGGTGTGATTGTACCTAAGCTCTCCTGCTAGGAGGCAGTGTACAAGGTTATTATTATGTCTGGAAGATTCAAAATACGTTTCAAGCCACCATATACTAAAGCATGAGAAACAGGCCTATTAGGGTAAAAGGAAGCAAGAGTAGCTATTGGAGAAAAAAAAGTTACCTATTTATTCTTAAACTCTTCATATTTCATGGTGTTGATAATTTAAGTTAAAAGCTTTATGGACTTTATATTATAAATGTCTAACAAAATATTTGTTAATACTTATTTAAAATATTTTCCCATTTAAAGGGTTACGCAAATTTGTTTCCCTATTTAAATTTGTATTCCTATATAAACTTTAAACTTATAATATAGATAGTGAATTTTCTTTTAATAGGGCTGAGGATAAAATTTGGGGCAAATAATTTGATTTAATAATTTTTAAAAATTGCTAATAAATTTAAAAATTATATATATATTGTATACAACATGATGTTTTAAAAAACATTTATGGAATTGCTAACTTGGGCTAAGTAACATATTGCTTTCTTAATATAGTTATCATTTTTGTGATATCATTTAAAATCTACTAATAGTAGTTTCTATGAAGATAATATATTATTTTTAATTATAGTCACAATGGTATAAAACAAGTCCCTTGGACTTATTTCTCCTAACTGAAATTCTGTATCCATTGGTCAATATTTTCCCAAGCGCCAGATGATATTAAACTCTGCTTCTGTGAGCTCAATTTTCTCAGTTCTGCATATTAGTGCAATCATATTGTATTTGACTTTCTGTGTCTGGCTTACTTCAATTAATATAATGCCCTGAGGTTCATCCATGTTGCTGAAAATAACAGGATTTAGGTTTTATTTTTTTTTAAAGGTGAATACTACCTTACTAAGTATATATAGCACATTTTCTTCATCCATTCATTCATTGGTAGATACTTATGTTGATTTTATATCTTGGCTACTGTGACTAAAGTTACAATGAACATGGGAATAGAGATATCTCTTTGACATATTGATTATATTTTCAGAATAGTATATACCTAATAGTGGGATTGCTGTATCATATGGTAGTTATACCTCGATATTGTTTTCATAATGGCTCTACTTATTTACTTTCACACCAAGTGTACAAGATTTCCCTTTTCTTCATGTTGATGAAATAAATTGAAAAGATTACAATTAAATTGGAAACTTTCTGTGTACTTAGATCAGAAGTATTCATAGTATTAAATTATCTGTACTACTCAAAGTAATCTAGAGTTTCTGTGCAATCTCTACCAAAATTCTAGTAACACTTTTCAAAGAAATATAAAAATCAATCTTCAAAATTGTATTGGATTGTAAAATACCTCAAACAGACAAATAAATCTTGAGTGAAAATAACAAAACTGCAAACATCTGACTGCCTAACTTCAAAATATAAGACAAACATATAGTAATCAAAGCAGTATGATATTGCCACAAAAATAGGTACACAGACCAATGGTACATAACTGAGAGTCTAGAAAAAAAATCAACGTATTTAGAGTCAATTGGATTTTCATAAAAGTGTCAAAGAAAAGAATAGCCTTTTCAATAAATAATTCTCAGAAAATAGGAAACCATATGCAGAATTAAATTAGATCCTCATCTTAAAACAAATTAAAACTACAAAATAAAGAAAAATCTCAAAACAGATTAGGTATTAAAATATAAGATTACAAGATATTGAACTATTGTAAGAAAACAGAAAAATATCCTCAATATCAGTTTGTGTAATGATTCTTTTGAATATGACCCCAAACATACTGGAAAAAATAAATAGATAAGTGGAATTACTACAGACTCAAAGCGTTTGTACAGCAAAGGAAACAACCTGCAAGGTAACAAAACAATCTATAGAATGGGAGGAAATATTCAAACTGTACTTTGGGTAAAGGGTTAGTATCAAAATTTATACAGAACACAAACAATTCAATAGCAATAAAAATATAAAAATGAGCAAAGGAACTAAATGCATATTTCTCCAAAGAAGACATACAAATGTCCAAGAAGTCTGTGAAAATTCAATATCACTAATCATTAGGAAAATGCAAACTGAAATCACAATGAAGTATCACCTCATACCTACTAGACTTAGGGAGTTGTGAAGGTCGAAATCTACAAGCACATTTTGGTGACCATGGTAATACTTTATCATCACACACTGGATTGAGATTCAGAATCCTTCCCTTCTCCTATGGTATTAAAATGGTTGGCATTCTTCTTGAAGATTGAAGCAAGTTCTCATGGGTTGAACAAATATTAGCTCAAGGAATAAAAATTATTACAAGTGTTTTTTTCAGGCTTTAGCTTTCTTACAAAAAATACTATGTGTAGAAACACTTTAAAGTTACTTCATATTTAAGAGGTTACTTTATGTATTGTCACAGAGAAAGAGGAAAAAAATCATCTCACTAGGAAAATGAGATAACCAAATAACCCATAAATTCATTATATATTATGCTTTTTTATCTCTTATTTAAAGGTCTTAAATTTAAATTGATCTTTTATTCTTTCTCCTATGAAAGGATGATCTTGTGTGTCATTTAAAAAAATGAAGAAAATAATAATTTTACATTAGATTTTAAAGTATAAGACTCATATAATGCTAAATTTGAGTCACCTGAAAAATTGCTCATTTTTCAGAATAGAAAAGAAACAATTATTTAATGTTTTCTTATTAAGGATATTCACAGCTTATGCATCCCTTTTCTAATATATACACCATTCTTGTCACAATCTTAAACCTTCTAAGTTTGTTTTCTTAATACTTTTAATCTTATTTGAAATGAAGTATAAATCATAGAGTGTTGAAGGAAATTATTAAGAAAAAAATTTGGCCCTCTAATTGCATGAGAGGATAGAAAAAGCAGCAAATATGAGTTGAAGCTACCAGTGCATGAAGCAGAGGTGATGCTGATCAGTAGACAGACCTCCAATTTCACACTGCTATAGTACATTCTCTGGTAAATTTAATGGAAGAAAGAACCAATCAACCAGAAGCAATCAAACACAGTCAAACAAATGTCTGTTTAATGGATGCTGGTTTCTTGGAAAATGCTAATAACAATGCCACGTGTTAAGTTTTTGCAGAGTCAGGAGTTAACATGATTATGTTCCCATGGGTCACCACATGTTGTCCTTGACATCATCATTGTTTCCTGCGGAAATAAAATGCCTAAGGGTTACCACAGGCTGATAGACATAGCATGCCAAATTACACGCTGCATCCCACCATCTGCCAAGCCACAGATTTTCAGGACACTGCGGTACTGCAGAAAGTCTTATGATTATGAATATTTTAGATAAGTTAAGTATTTTCTAATCCACTCTCTGAAGTTATTCTTATGGAGTTGAGGATGAAATATACTTGACAGGGTGTGACTGTTAACAAAATTCTAATTAAGGGAAAAATTCAAATGCCCAGGCTCAAACAGCTAAATTTAAAAGAATGAAGTCTGGATCTAGCTAGTGGCATTTGTTCTGTTCTCATTTTTAATTAGTATCAAGGAGTTTAATTAGAAGTATAGCATATGAGAATCACAGGGAATGCAACAGCTAGAAAGGACCAGAATTCTCTGATCCAGCTGCTTCCTTCTCCTTGAGAGCTCTGGGAAAAGAAGGAAACTTAGGACCTAGAAAATACAGAACTTAGATGAAAACATGCATGTTCATAGGCCTGTTTGAAAAAAAAAAATAGTCACACATAGAGAACACTTGTTAAGCATAAACTTCTTTATTTAAGGATTCTCTTCTTCCTATAAATATTGCTGACATCTTCATTGCAAAAGGAAACCACATAAATGACATAGATCCTCATTAGTGTGCTATGTCCCTATATATAACAATGTGCAACATACTCAACTGATCATCATTATTTAATTTTTTATTAATTCAATAAATATTTCTGAACAAAATCTATACACCAGATACCTGTACTGAGTAGGAAATAAAATATGCAGGAGGAAAGAAAAAAATGAAAATCTTTTGCACCAGAGAAAAAGACATTAAGACTTAGAGAATGTCTAGGTGCCTCATTATGTATTCTTTAAATGATGTACCAATAAAAGTCAGCTCTCTTTCAGCAACTGCTGACATGACAATATTATTGAGTCAATATTCTTCTAGGCAAAGAGAAATAACCCAGAAATCAGGAATTTATATGGTAGTCCTAGTTTTGCTTGTAATTAGCTGAATGAAACTGAAAAAATCTCTTAATATCAACTGATTTGTTTTAAAAAGAAATTAGTTAAATTATACAACTTTAATATTTTTATATGTCCTATATACATTGCTTTTATGAATGTAATAAGTGTTTTAACCAAATTTATCAGAGTAGTCAAAATAATATAGATATATGAAAGATTTAAAGTAAAATTCCTTGGCACAGCTTTTAGTAGGGTTTAGTTTGTAATATTTTGCTTAATTAGTGTTCTGTTTTATTTTATTTTTTATATTTTATATTTTTATATTTTATTTTTTACCTTGAAGGTATATGCTGAACGACAAGATGAGGAACATTTGGGTTCAATTTCAGATTAGTGGAATTTACTGTATGAAGTCAAATGATGTCTTGGATGAGCAAGTGCATAATAAAATCACTTTCATATAAATTTTTCAAATGGAAAATTAAATTGATTTGCTAGGTAGTCTTCAAATCAGGTAGAAAAAGACAAACTTGAAACCAATTCCTCATGTATTTATAATACTTCTAACTTTAAAAATAAAATCTAATATGAGGTAATCTTCTGAAATAAAAGGTGAGGATTCAACTTAACATAATTCATTGACAACGGGCCTTGCACTTGGCTCCCTGCCCAACACATTAGGAGAGATAATAATTGGTTTTAGTTAGTTTATTTGTTTGTACTGGGGATTGACCCCAGGTCATTTTACATTGTGCTACATCCCCCGCCCTCTTTATTTTTTTTATTTTGAGACAGATTCTCACTAAGTAGCATAGGACCTTGCTAAGTTGCTGTGGCTGGCCTCAGAACTGCAATTCTCTTGCCTCAGCCTCCTGAGTCACTCACTGGAATTGCTGGCATGGGCCCCTATGCCCTGTATTTACTATGTTTCAGGAATTGCTTAAGTTAATTATCTAATTAAGTTATTTAACTCTTACAACCTCATGAGGTTTTTATGGCTGTGGCAGTAGTATAAAAATCAGTATAGGAGACATTTGTGCTTCATTATAATAAGAAATGGGAAATTCTACTTAATTCATTTGGTTCTGGTATAAGCAGTTTTCCGAAATGTATTGTAATGGATCTTTGGAGTATTTGGAAAAGAACCCTTATAATAAATTAATCATTTTTAAATAAAATCATAAACTTTATATACTAAATGTGAGATGACAAATGTTCTATCTTCAAAAGGTTTTGAGGCTATTTAGTAAGTCTAATGCTATGTGTTTTTTTGTTTGTTTAGGAATATATAATGGTATCAAAGGAGAAGAAATATTGACATTAATGAAGAGAATAAATAAAAGTCAGAGGCATTATTGTTTTTGTGGATATGATTTTAAAAGAGTTTTTTAGGTTTGTGACAAAAAAGAAAATATAGGAATAAAGTTGCTTTTATTATTTAAAAAAAACACTTGTCTAGTTAAAACAATAAGCAAATAGAAAAATAATTCAGTAAAAAAGCACTAAATAAAAGATAATAAGAGGGAAATCAAGAGAAAATTATCCTGAGAAATAATGCATAAGTAATCTGTTTTTTTTTTTTTTTTAACAAACACGAACATCAGGGTATCTATGAAACAGACTAAATTTAATTTTAAAATATTATAGAAAAATCAGTCAGTATTGATTAAAAGCCCTGCTATCATTACAAACTCGTGGGAGAAATTAATGAAGAAAATATATTGTTGCATGAAGATCACACAAAAGGTAGAAATCAGGAAATTTCTGTTTTAAAATAAGCAATGTAATATGATGAAATTAAAATTCATGCACAACTAATAAGAGAAAAAACTAAGAACATTGAGGCTATGAAAATGTTTAAATAAAGTATATATTAAATTATTAAATTAAATATACTTTATAATAAAAGTTAATTAAATATATTTTATAATAAAAGTTTAAAAGTTAGAAGTCTCAACACCTCCAAAGTTATTTAAAACATAGCAGAGATGAAAAATACATTAAACAACAAAAAGCAGTAATTTCAAAAAGATGGTTGAATAGAAAGTCATTCCCCTAAGGAGAGCCCAATTTACAATGGTATATAGACTCTTATACATTGATGAGAAACCCAGAATTCAGTTAAGAAGTTTCACTACCATTATAATTATAATCAAGAAAATTTACGTTAAAATCAGTAATAGAACATCTCCATTTTAATCATATCAGCTCCTCCTACAAGTTACCCAAGTTCAGGACAGCCACAGAGAATCTCAGTCTATGACTTCTTCCTCAAGAGAAAAAAGAGAGTGGAGTATGCAAGCACTAAAGGAAGAAAGAGAATTTGGACTCTAGAAAAAAAAAAATCTCACTAAAATATATATACAGCTGGGCACACTGATACATGCCTGTCATCCCAGTGATTCAGAGGCTGAGGCAGGAGGGTTGCAAGTTCAGATCCAGCCTCAGCAACTTGGCAATGCCCTACAAAACTTAGTGAGACTCTGTTTCAAAATAAAAAAAAAAATAAAAGGGCTGGGGATGTGGCTCACTGGCTAAGCACCTTTCTGTTCAATTCTGGATACCAAAAATACAATGAAAAAGAAATCTAAATACATATATTCAGAGAAGAAACGTCTAGAGATATAGTTTGAGAGTCACCCAGACTCCCTAGTCAGATGGATTTATGAAGATTTTTCTCAATACCAGCCCTTACATGTTGGAAGAAGTGGCTCTTTCTTCAACAACACATATACCCAACACAAAACTACAGGAAATGAAAAGAATCAAGAAAACAAAACCCAATACTAGGAACAAAATAAATCTCTAATAACAAATCCTAAACAAATGGAAATCTATAATTACCTGGATAAGAATTCTGAATAATCATCTCAAAAAAGCTCTATCAGTTACAAAAGAACAACATAGAACACATAGACAACTGAGTTAAATCAAGAAAATGAAATGTGAACAAATGAGAATATAAAAAGAAAATTATAAAAAGAACCAAATGTAAATTTTAGAAATAAAAATATAATAACTAAGATGAAAAATTATTAGAAGTATTCAATAGTAGATTGACCAAGCTGAAAAAGAAAATTAAAAACAGATCATTAAAAATAATTTAGTTAGAAGAATAAAATAAATATAAATAGAAGGGAACAAATAGAAACTAAGGAACTTGCAGGACAATATAGTCAACCAGTAGATGCAGTAAGAGAGTCTTAGAAGGAAAAATTAGAAAGAAAGAGTAGACTTCCTACTTAAAATAATAATGGCTTGAAACTTCCCAAATATGAACAAAGAAATGAATATAAAGATTCATGAAGTCTAAGGGCTTCAATAAAGATGAAAAAAAATTGTCTACACAGATGAGATATATAAAGTTATTAAAAATCAAAGACTTAAGTAATCAATATAAAAGTAACTTAGGACATACAGAGGGAGCCTAAAACACTATCAGTGAATTTCTCAGCAGAAATTTTGCAAGATGGAAGAAAGTATGATAATGCATTGAGAGTAAAAAATGGAAAAAAAAATGGTAATCAAGGATGTTATGTTCAGTAAAACTGACATTCAAAAATAAAAATAAAGCCTTTACCAGACAACTAGAAAAGACAAAACTGAGAGTTTATCATTCTATTATATCTGTCTTACAAAATTCAATAAGAGTTCTTTATATTGAAAAAATGAAAGGACAATAATGAAAGCAAAACTGGTTAGTTCACAAACAAATGAAAATCAGGACAGGAAACTCCTAAATTTAAAAAAAAATGAATCAAAGAAGAAATCAAAAGTCAAGTTTGAAAATATCTTAAGAAAAATGAAAAAAAAAAAAAAACACAGCATGCCAAAATTGAATGGAAACAACAACAATCCTACTAAAATGAAAGATTAAGCTGATAAATATCCACATTAAAAAAGAAGAAAAAATCTCTTATAAACAATGTAACTTTGTATTATAGGGAACAGGAACTTTGCAAACTGGGAATATGAAGAAATCAGCACCCTCCATACACTGTTGTTGGGAATGTAAAATGGTTCAAACACTATGAAACACAACTAGACGACTTCTCAGAAAATAAAACCAAATATGATCTGTCAACCCTACTACTGGGTATACATCCAAAGGAAATGAATTCAGTATTTTGAAGAGACATCAGCATTCCCATGTTTATTGCAGCATTATTCACAACGCTCAAGAAATGGGAACAACCTAAATACACATCAACATACAAATGGAAAGAAAATTATATATAGAATATAGAATTGATTCTTAAACAATAAGGAAATCCTGCCATGTGCTATAATGTCGATGAGACTGAGTATCTTACACTAAGTGAAATAAGTCAGTCAAATGTGACCAATACTGCATGGTTTAACTATATGTGGTATCTAAAAGCATTAAGCTCATACAAGCAGAGAGTGAAATGATGGTTTTTTGAAACTCAGGCAGGGGGAAATTGTGAATTTTTTTAATGGGTATAAATGTTCAGTTTGCAAAATGAATAATTTCTCGATGAATAATTTCTCGAGATAAGAGATATGTTATACAACATTGTGCCTATAATTAATGATATTATATTGGGAATTTCATAATTTGTTAAGAGGGGGGATCTTGTGCTAAGTAAGTATGCTTTCCATAATAAATAAGAAATAAATGGATGATAAAAGAATATTTTCTGATTACTTAGCAATACAAATTATATGTTTAAAGCACATATATTAAATTATGATTGATGACTTTGTTAACATCTTTTCTGAGCACATAATGAAATAAAAATGTTATTATGTAAATTGGCTAAAACTATTAGGTATCAAGAATATATGGAAACTTGGACTTGCATCACATCACTGGATACTATTTGCCTCATGCTTCCTTTTTCATTTTTTACCATAAAATCTTTTATAACTGAGAATTAAAATGTATTTAGGTTTACTTGTAAAATGGGCTGCTGGAGAAAGAGTATATATGAAAAACCAAAACTGCTGATCAGTTTTATCTTCCATTAGATCCTTAAAATAAGATAATATTATGTACAAAAAATAGTGTTGCAGAAGAGAAACTTTAAGATTTCATCTTAAGGAGACTGCTGAAGTAGATTAACATGGTTTGTGGTGGGGAAAAAATAGCTATAAAGTGATTCAGATGATAAAATAAATTCTGATAGCAGTATCTATAGAAGTATTTCTTTATATAGTAAATACTACATAAAATGAAATAACTTTACATAAATGGAACATCTTCCCTCATTTTATGTGGACAAAGTTGAACCAACAAATAATCAGACAATGATTAATTTTCTGCAGCAAACTGCATCACTCTTATGAAGAGTCCCTAGAATTTACTAAGTGGAGAGGAGAGTGGAACAGACCAAGGATTCTGGAGGAAAGCACTACTTAACCATATGGGAGTAAAATTAAAATTATTTCCAATTCCATTCAAGTCATCCATTCACCTTTCTTGGACTAATTCAGAAGTTACAAATATATCCCAATTGATACTCTTGCAATCTTAAAAACAGTTGTGGAAATAGCTGTTAGAGAGATACATTTCATGTTGAAATCAGATCTCATTCCACTTCTGCTTTTAAATTTCCAGTAACTTCTCTAAAATTCAAAGTGTTGAATGCGATTTACAAAGCCCTACATGAACTGGTGTTTGTCTGCATCTATAATGTTATCTTTTGTCACTCATCACTTTCTCCATTAGTACTTTCAGAAGGCAACACTGACCTTCTTAGTGTCCTTGATTTCATCATATCTTTTGTATCACACTCTTCCTTAATAGGAAACGTTTGCAGTGCTCCTTTTTATTGTCCCAGAGGTCCTTCTCCTGGCTCTCTGTCTTTGCTAACTTCTTGTCAAAGGTATCTCAGCTAAAAGTCACCGCTTTACAGAAGTTTTTCCTGATCAAAAGATTTATTATGGTTTAGATATGAAGTGTCCCTGGAAATCGCATACATGAGATACTGCAAGAAGGCTTAGAGGTGAAATTATTAAGTTATGGCATGTAGTCAGGTTATGTAATGTAATCAGTGAATTAACCACTGACAGGAACTGACTGGGTGGTAATTGTAGGTAGGGTGTGGCTGGAGGAGGTAGATCAATTTGAACATGTCTTTGTGATTTATATGTTGCCCCTGCTGAGTGGATCATTGTGCTTCCTGGTTGCCATTTCCTGAGCTGCTTTTCTCTGCCAGGCTCTTCTACCTCCAGATGTTGACTCATTTCCAGCCCAGAGTGATGAGTTGGCCATCTGTGAATCAAGGCCTCTGATAAACTTCCTCTCAAATAAACTTCCTCTCCTCTACGTTGTTCTTGTAAGGTGTTTTGATCACAGTGATGAAAAAGCTGACTAAAATAAGATCTAAATTATTCAGACATCTTCATACAACTATACCATTTTAATGGTCTCCATAAAGATTAACTTTCTCTGCAGAATTATATTTTTCATTATTATGTGTAATTGTCAGCTTTGCAGGGCTAACAAAAAAAAAAGGCTCAATGGCTGGCTTATAATAACAGAAGTTTATTTTTCTGTCACATTATATGATGTTGCTGAAAGCTATAATTTGGTTCCAGGTTTTGGTCTATGGCATTCTGTGGATGCAATACAGTTCGGTTTCATAAGTTATTTCATTATAGGCCATAGGCTCAAATATTACTCTTTATGCAGATTTGTGTGTTCTTATAAAAGAAGGAGAAGCTTGTGACACTATCTAAAACTTTTGCTTGGACATGGTTCTTTCTTCTTCATCATGATTCCAAAATTTCCACTCACATTCCACTGATTGGAGTGTCACATGGACAAGACCAGAGTTAATATATATATTCATATTCCTCCCATTATGGAGTATCTGCACAAATCACTTGGAAATAAGTGAGAGTGTAAAATACTTTTAATAAGGAAGAGAAGAATGAAAAAGTACGAACAATATTATAACCCACCTTTAATGTTTGAGCCATTTGAATATAAATTACATTAAATAAGTTAAAGGAGGACTTTACACTCATTCATTGTTCTAACTTTGAAAGCCAGCAATATCTGAGATACATATGTTTAATCATACACTAATGAATAGTGACTAAAATGGAAAACCCCAGTGTTCCATCATCCTGTAGTCCATTAACCCATCATCATATTGCCATTAAGCAAGGATCTAAGGTGGTTTCATGTTCTACTTCAGTGAAAGAGAATCTACATTACCAACTCAAGAATAAAAATGAATACAAGGAGCAAATTATAAGATGGGGATTCAGGTAACATTGCTGTCATTTTATCAAGTATTAAATGGAAAATATAACCTAAGCCATCATGAATAGAAAGGCCTATAGAAACTACTCTGGGATAGACTGTTTTAATAACAATCATAATTATAGAAAGAGATTATCAAGTTCTCACTGAAAGTCAGACATTGAGCTAAACAATTTCCCTTGGCTGTGTCTTCTATAATCTTTATATCAATTGATTGAGGTATATAATATTTATTTGAGAGAAAAGCATATCAAGTGATCCATGTGTGCACAGTTGACAATTCGGTGAAGGAGAGATGAGGTTTGTACATAATTCTAATTAATTAAAATGAATTTTATTCACTGTTGTCAATCACTTACCCTTACAAATTTTCCTACAAAATTTATAACTTATGTCTTTAAATGATAAATTACAAAAAAGATGATAATATTTTAGCCGAGACTGTCTATATAATATTTATAAAAATTGATTTTGAAATCTAAAACTTCTCCATTATAGGCAGCTGTATTTGTTCATAAGTTATTATGACTTTTGTCTGGAACATTCCCCAAATTCTCATGTGTACAGAGGTTTAGGAAATCTTGAGGGCTCTGATTTCATCATTTATGCTGAATAGACTACTAAGAGGTGGAACCTAATTTCAGAATAAAGACCTCTAAGCCTGTGCCCTGAAGTCATTTATCTTCTCCCTATCCACTCCACCCCCACCACCACACACAAGTTTCCATGAGCTGAGAAGCTTTCCTCCACCACACCCTTATGCCATGATGTTCTGCCTTTCATTAGGCCCATGGTAATGGTGTCAGCTGACTATACACTGAATTACATGAACGTGGAGCCAAAATAAATCTTTTGTTCTGTAATTTGTTCTTTTAGGTATTTCTGTCAGGACAATGAAAAGTTAATACCTGTATACAAGGCCTGCTTCTATAATTATACTTATAAAATTCTGCACAGTGATTATTAAGCCATCATGCACTTTTATCAGTCTTGGGGACCTCAAGAAAAACTCAGGTGCCCTTGAAAAAAAAATATTTGATTAAGTATAAACTTAAAAAAGAGACAAAACAAAGCAGCAACAAAAATGAAAAGAATAAGAAAGAAAGGATAAAAAATAGAAGTAAAATATAATTTTTTGTTAATTAGTGAAAAAATATTTAAGTATCATCTCAACATAAGAAAAACAAAAAATCTAAATGCTTTCATTAGATTTCTAGAAATAGGATGCAATTTGGTTCAAAAATAGTAATATTTTAAACAATAATAATTGAAATGATATTTAAATGTTTTAAAAATTAGAACCAATTCCTTCCTTAGATATGGGGTAATAGTTTATGTTGTTAAACCATGTTGTCTGCATTTTTTAAAATGCTTTTGAATGCAAAAACACAGGCACACAAACTTTCTTTTTTATCTCTCTGACTTGCCTCTATTAATATTAAACTTACATGTTTGATTTCTCATTTGAACAACTTCTTTTTCATGAGATTTAATAGGAAAAAATGATGAATTCCTCCCTACTCCTCTGTCATGTGTTGAAATTTGTCTTGAAATAAGTATTTTGTTCACTGCAATAATGGTAATTTTTTCAAGAGAGATCAATCACATGTAAATTATTTGACTTGTAATCAATAATGGAGATTGGCCAATTTTGTTAAAATCATTTGGAATTCTCATAAAGAAAAAACCAAGTTTAGAATTCTCTCCATAGAGAAAGAAATCCCAGTACAGAAGAATGTTGGTGGAGTTACTCTATTTACATTTGCTTAGTAAAAATTACATGAACCTTTTTTTTCCTGATATTTAAGAATTTCATTTTAGTATTTGTTTACAACTATTTTAACTCACAAATATTTACCAAAAAATTAATCCAAAACTCTTCCAAAAATGTGTCTAAGTCATTTTAAAACAATTTCTACTCCACGCCCAGAACAACCCAAAACAAAAAACAAAAAGAAACAATATCAATTTTTTTTCTAAATTGGGTTTTATTTACATGTATACAAACAAATATAAAAAAATGGAGAAGAGAAACAAGTATTTTTGATTCCCTATTGCATACAGGCTGGCCACTTATGCATATTCATCATCTCAAAAAATAATCCTTATAGGTAGATATTTTTAATTTTGATTTTTTCCTTTTTTTGTTGCAAATGAGAAAAATATGGCTTAGATGACTCAGATAAAGCACATAATGGGAATGCAATAAGCCTACATTTCCTGTTGATGAGCATTTCAGTGGCCTTAAGAGAAATAAATAGGTAATTGTTTTTAGCCTTTACTCCATATCATCTCTGCCAGAGCAATACAGGTTAGCCTAAGGTGATCATAGATAACAAAACTGTCTTTTTATGTACAAGTTTTTTGATTGTTTGTTTTAGAACTGTTTTTAGAACTTTAGTGATAATTATTTTAGAACTGCTTTTAGAACTTTAGTGATAATCATTTCAAAATAAGTCAGATATTTTCTACCATTTTGTTCATTTGCCTTGTTCTTCAACATGTCTGGTTTCATTTTCTCTAAAATTCACTTTAAATACAACAATCATCCATTCAGTGACTGAACACATTGAACCTATGATAGAAGTTAGGCAAAGTACATTAAAAAAAATATATATAAGATTAATAAGGGAAAGACAGGCATGAGTGGTGGGAACATGATGTTAAGGAAATAAGTCTATAAAATGGGCCCATTGGGATGATTTCCACATGCTTACTCTTTTAAAAAGCAATTTACCGGAAGCACTGCCTGATTATAACATGATTATTATTTCAAGCAAAAGGTCTGAAATCTTCCTGACTCGATTGCAAGAATCGGTGTTGGAAGGGTAGCTTTCATACCACCCCAGTTTCCCAGAGGACCCCAGCCTTGTAACAAGATCATGTGTCAGAATTACAGATGAGAAAGAAATCATGTGCTTTCTCAGTGCATAGAGAGCAAATATTGCCAAAAGGGAGTGATTGGGAATGGCGTAAGCAAGAAAATATTTTTTGAACTAAGAATAAATAAAAAAGAATAAAACATGCATATGGTGAAACTATGATAAGCATAAAGCTTATTTTTTTAAAGAGATAGATAGATAGATAGATAGAGAGAGAGAGAGAGAGAGAGAGAGAGAATTTTAATATTTATTTTTTAGTTTTTGGCGGACAGAACATCTTTATTTTTGTATATGGTGCTGAGGATCGAACCCGGGCCACAGGCATGCCAGGGGAGCATGCTACCACTTGAGCCACATCCCCAGCCCCAAGCTTATTTTTAAAAGGAGAAAATTTTCCCTATTAACCATTTATTTGGGTATGAACTGAAATAAATAAAATTATGATAAGATAAATGATAACTCTATAGGTCCTAAATCTCTAATTTTACCACTAAGACAATAGTTTTTATACCTAGGATTTGAAGAAGGAAAAGAGAACATACTTCTGGATTTTTGTAAGGTCACTAAGTGCAGAACTTGATTGGTTTATTCTTTAATTTAACAGAAACAAAAAATTTACTGTTTCTTGTATACGCTATGTGTTGAGAGGAACACTGGAAAGGTAGAGATCACAGGTTAGGAGTGGGAGATACATAAACAATCCCATGACTGTGTTAAAAGTTTCCTAGAAAGAACACATATGCATGGCCAGGTGCGTTGGCCCATTTCTGTAAACCTAACAGGTTGGGAGGCTGAGGGAGGAAAATCTTGACTTCAAAGCCAGACTAAGAGACTTACAGAGGCCCTTGCAAAATAGCAAGACCACAAAACCCTGTCTCTAAATAAAATATTTAAAAAGGGTTGGGGATGTGGCTCAGTGCTAAAGTGCCCCTAGGTTCAAAACAACAACAAAAATACTGCATGTGCAGAATATATGGGCACTCGAAGGGGTAAATGATATACAGTTGTAAATAAGTATGATGGAGTCAAGGGGAAAGTGCTCAGAGAAGCACAGGAAAAAAAAACACTATTAAAATAAGTAACATGGGGTATGGGGATATAGCTCAGTTGGTAGAGTTCTTGTCTCACATGCCCAAGGCCAAAGCTCTGGGTTCAATCCCCCAGCACACACACACACACACACACACACACACAAAGAAAATTGGTAACATGAACTTGTGCCCAGGTTACTACAAAGAAAATCCAAATATGTCTATGAAAACTGAGAGGCAAATTAACTTTTCTAATCAAAGATAAAGATGTATGCAGAGTGATTCTAGAGTTTTCAATATAGATGGGTTTGTATATACTTTGGTTATAGAAATGACAAATGTATTTAGAGGTTATAACAGTAGCATAAATAGATAGAGAGTTAAAATTATAGATTTATACTCAGAAACAAAAAGGACAAATTCAAAAGAAATAAATTTTTAACTTTTTTATATGAAGCTAATATTTGAGGATGGTGGATTAGAATGAATATGCAAGAAGTGCACTGTAGAAAGATAAAGCAAGAAGACCAAGGAAACACTCAAGTTTAAACTTACTGAGAAAGCGGGAATAAGGGAGAGATTTAACAAGAAAGAGCTAAAGAAACAAATGATGATATTTTAAATTAACTTAAACTTTAAAAAAGAAAACTTTAAGGGGAAGTTTTCCATAATCACCAAAAACATACTGAGAGATCTGGCAAGGTAAAAATGTAAAAGGGATTTACACACTAACTGAACTTTGGAAAATTTGAAAAGATAGCTTTATTGAAACTGAAGTAAAAAGAACTCTCATTGCCAGAGTTTCAAAAAAAAGTTTACAGTGTGATTCCTCTGTTCATAAAACATAGGATTCCTTTGGAAAAACATGACAGTGAATTGATGGATAAACATAGCACAAAATATTTAGGCTAATAACCTGAGTGTTTGTAATAGTATTAATTTAAGAATGTGCATCTTTCTCAGTGTAGATGATATCTGAACACATTTGTCATGGATGAGTAAGAAATTAATACAATTGGAAGCATAAAGACAAAAACATAGAAGAAAGGAAAAAAGAAAAAAAAAGCTTAAGTTAAAGGGAAATCTCCTCGGAATCCTGTTGTGGGAAATGCATTTTCAAGTTTGTTAAAGAGATAAAATCATTGCAGTAATGTAGTGAGGAGGTAGTTGAAATTTCATACTTGGAACTTCAAAAGGACTCAACTGGCTAATTGTGTTACCTTGTGGGAAAATAGAGAAAATCATGTGAGAAAGCATGAATAAATCATACAGGATGAACAGTCAGAGAAATCTGCTGGGATGTATTTGAGAAAAAGAGCTATTGAATGGAGATGGATATAGGTGTTATTAAGTAAGGATTTTTATAACAGAGAAGTTCTGAATGATGAAAAGGTATAAGATTTAAGTACATCTGTTAGAAAAATGGTACAAAATGTGGACAATCATAATACTGAAATGTTTGAAAAATCAGGATAAAGCATGTCAATCAATAATGGTTTTAATAGTGGCTGAGGTAGGAAGGAAACTTAGAAAAATGAGATAATGTGAAGCAGGGAATGAAATTATTTTAAAAACACATTAGGATATGTCTTTTAAAAGGTGGTTCATCAATTTTTATGTGCTACATAACAATTGTAGGAAATTTTTAAACCCTTCTATGATACAGATGCAGATTGAGCTTGAATACTTGTATTTTGGTTAGATTTACCCATGGAATTCTTTTGCACTCTAAGTATTTAAAATTACTACTCTTGATAAAGTTCTACAATATAAGTGTGTGGAATAAATGATGGGAAAGAAAATGTTGGAATAAAGTATGATAATAGACCAAATAGTTAAGGAGTTTAGAAAGCAGATGGTAGATAATGTTTAAAAGTTAGGAAACTGAAGATGTTCAAAGGGCTTATGTACTATTCCAAGTGCAACTCTCAACCTTGAATTTTGAGTGGGCCTTGAACTGATCTCCCTATATATAATTAGCTGAGGTTTTTCTGTAGGTCTCTTTTAATGACTGTATGTACTATCCGTCAAATTCCACTGCACAGTAAATTTCTCCTGAACATGAAATGAATATTTCTTTCATGTCTACAAATTTTTAGCAAATTGCAGAAAGCTCCATTGTATTAGTAATTTAATAGAAACAAAGATTCCCATAGTGACTCCAACTAGATGGATAAAAGAAGTATTTCACTTGCTTAAGCCACAACTTTTATTTTGTGAGAAAATTAGTATTCAAGGTTAGTAAATTTCTAGTAATGAGAAAAGTAAGTTAACAGTGAAATTTTTGTTTATAAAAAATATCCAAAAAAGTAAATATCCATTTACTTCTTAAATTTAAAAAAAATCTATGAATGATTGATTCCAGGATAACTTAATACTCAAAGATAATACTTAAAATACCTCAAAGATATTGATTATTAAAACCTTTTTTTCTTAAATGAGTAAACACTGTCACATGGGAGAGGGATGGATACGTTTCTGAATGGGGTTATTTTAATATAAAAATAATGGGTCATGTAGATTGAACACAGAAGAAAAAAAGGACGTTGAGCAATTCAGGAGGTATGAAAGCCATTAGATTCAAGAAGAAGCTGAAATAAGATCTTGGTAGCAGGCTACAGGCTAAGGAGAAAGAAACAGGAAGACGCTGGCTTCAGAGAGTATTAGCTCAGATTCCCACACTGACCAGAATTGGCCAATTAACTATAAGAGGTAATGACGTCAGGCATTCAATTTCCTTTGTGAGTTTTAAATTCCCTATGCATATTCAGGTAGTTTGGTAGTCCCACTAGCTCAGGGAATAAGGGAAAAATCTACATCTATTTTCCAAAGATAAAGTGTGAGCAGAAGAAACCATAAAAACCTGGCTAAAGAAAAGAATATCCAGAAATAATGAAGAGCATCAAGACAAAATTTTAGAGGAAAATATGAAAAGTCAATGTAAGATGTACAGGCATTCCCCTCTGATGCAAGGCACTGTGGACGTTATTTAACTTAGATATCAAGGGTCAGTCTGTGTAGCAACATTGAGACTTGGAGTGCATATGTGTTGGAACATCAGCTAAAACTACCTTCAATATGCTGCTACATACATAATTTACAGACAGAAATCCAAATACTGTGCATTTCAAGAAGCCAAATGGTGCTTTCCAAAATCAAAGTTCATCCAACAGTTTTCTTGTTCTTCCATTTTATCTCCCTTCAGTGACTGGCTTCTTAAAGGCAGCCTTAAAATGTGACTTGTCTCTTCCTGTACCAAATGATTCCTTGTAGCAGATTCCCTAGAAAGATACCACCAGAATAGTTTTAGATTATAGCCTAATGATAATAGTGTGTGTGTGTGTGTGTGTGTGTGTGTGTGTGTATACATATTTCTATAGATATAGAGATATGTATATATGTATATATCTATTTTGGTCAATATATATATCACATGTCTATTTTCAACAATTCTAATTATATATAAAACATGTCTATTTTAAACATTTCTAATTGGGATAATGAGCTTATGTAGTAACCTACTAAAATATACTTACTTTGTATTAAAACTACTAATTAATCCTGAAAATGTGTTAGACTGTAATTGTGAAGTTTCTACAACTTAAAGAAACTTCTCAGATAATTTGTGCTAATGGGGGAAAAATCCCAGAAGGAGATATTCTCAGTCTTTAGGTAATGTTACAAAATTAAAATTCTGTTTGTGTCTGTGAATGTACATATATATCACTAGCTGTAGTGTGTGTGTGTGTGTGTGTGTGTGTGTGTGTGTGTGTCTGTGCATATGTGTATTGTTAGGTCTAAATTATGTGTGTGGAAAATGTACTGTTATTTAATTGTACTCAGTGAATATTTATAATTTTTTTCTTATAATGGAAAACAACAGGAAAAATAGAAAGTTCTATATGTTAATTTTTCTATTTCTGTTTCAACCTACATAAACAGACAAAAACTTCATATGTGCATTTTTCTTTTTAGATTTTATGTTTGGGGAACAACAAAGTCTTGGTGCTCCCTTTATCACTTTCTGAACACTGATGACTTCTTGCCATTGTATCACCTAAGACAATTGTGACTTCTTTCTCTTTGCTCCCTCCTGCATCCTTCTTCCCTCCACTCCTTCCTCCCACCTGTTCCCTCACCCTTCCCTGCCCTGGATTTACCCTTAATCCATTCAATAGCATGCAACATGGCAGACCTTCATGAACTGAACTAATGTTGTCATACTAGATCACATAGACTTTTAAGGTGAGTTTTTCCTCAGACATTATACTTTAGAGTTAGCCAGTCCTTTTTAGAGATAAGTAATTTTATTTCTCCTTCATCTAGAAATCTAAAATTTGAAACTCCACCTGCAAAAGTCTGAACACTAAATCACGGATTCTTTTTTTTAGGTTTTTATGTTTTTTTCCTCATGATCTCAATTTTCATTTCCTCTCTGATTGTCTTTTCAGAAATGATAGCATATCACAAACTATAAAATTAAAGAATACATAGGTAAAATTAAACTTATAAAAATGGTATTAAAAATCTTTTGTTTCTCCTTTTTAAAGTTTTCTTTTGTCTTATTAAGGTGCTAATAGAAAATCTTCTTCTAATTCATCACACCAGCATGTTAGGGATGTTTTGTTTTATTTATCTCCCAGGTAATTTTCTGGGGGTTGAAGTTGAGCTGAATGTTAGTCAAGGTCAGAACTTCTTGTTTCCTAAGTAGTATTGTATTTTTTTTTAAACCAGGTGTTCTTTACCACTGAGATACACTCCCAGATATTTTATACATATTTTTTTGTTTTGTTTTGAGGCAGAGTTTATCTAAGTTGCTTAAGGTTTTACTAAATTGGTGAGATGGGACTCAAATTTGCAATATTCTTCCCTTGGCCTCTGAGTTGCTGGGGTTACTGGTGTGCATCTCAAACTGACTTTCAGATAGTATTTTAAAATTCAACATTTTAAATAAGAGAAAAAAAGCTGTATGTAATACAGTATAATAAGTCTTTGTTCTTTTCTTCTTAAAAGGTAGTGTTCCTTTAGAAACAATCAAGCATTGTTAAGTCTACAGATTTGAGAGATATTTTAAATAAAAAAGTATAAGATAGTTTGGTTATAACCATCCCATATATGCAAACACTTTTCTAAGATGAAGCTTACTAACAATTATTACATATAAGCATGCACTATTCGGATAAGTCATGATACACAGAAGGATTTCATCTGATCAGTATACAAGTGTAGAGCAAAGTGGTCAGGGATGTACTTTCTGGCGCTAGAATGTATGAGCTCAAATGCTGGGTACACCAGTATTTGGGCAAGTAGTTAGATCTTTCTGAGCCTCTAATCTATAAAATAGGAATGGGCATAGAGTTGACATGAGGAATATGTATGTATTAATTAAAATGTTTAGAATGGAAACTGGCCCATACTGAGTGATATGCAATGGTGGTTAAAGTAACCTAAATGGGCAACCAGCCCTGGAGAATCCTTGAACAGACAGAGCCAATTAACATCATTAGGAACCTTAATCTCACCTTATTTGCAAATATAAATTAAACAACTTGAGTTATTTCTTGTAAAGGCCTATATCAAAGAAAAACTTAAGATTAATAATCAGAAAGAACAAACATAATAATGTAACTAGACTTACTAATAGGCTAGACTAAATAAGCAACTTCAAAACAATTAGCATTTTACAATGAGGCATTTTCTTTGCATTCATGCTGAAAAACCTGTGCCTTGTGCTTTCTCAGTGAAGCAATTTCTCATTTGAAGCTGTCTAACACATGATTACTATTTGTTTAAAGAAACTTTAAAAAGTTTATTGTACCTTGGTTTACCTTTTTAACAGTAAATTCATTATTACTTTTTATATTAACCTAAACCCTAAAATATACAAATAAAAGGATCCAAGGGATACAACCAAACATGACATCTAAGAAAATAGAAACACACTGATATTATTTAGCAGACATGCTCAATTTTTGTATAACTAGGCTCAAAGTTAAGACTGGCATAATTTTTTGATTAAATATTTTCAATCTTCTATTGTAAACTTTAAAAAAGTTTTCCTCTTCAAAAATGAAGATAATATAATGTCTTCTGGATTCCCCAAATTAATTTTTAATAGTCACATTTGCTCATCTCTAGTCTTAATCTGTTACTACTTTATTGGTGTTAGATTGATAAAACAATCAAATAATCTATTGATTAATAGATATATCTATTGATAAAATAGTCTAATAATATAACCATCTATTAATAAATTAATAAAATAATCAAGTTATATTGATAAAATAATCAAGTGATCAAAATAAATAATCACTCCTGTATGTTGGGTATTTCAAGAGCCAATGGAGTCATATTATTTTATTCACTCTTCAATAAAATAATAAAATCAGAGGACTAATTCATTGCTCATTGCACAGCAGAATCATGCTACTCACAATTAGGGGCAACCCAAAGCTAAATTTATCTACTATACTCAATGTAAATTTCAGGGGTGAAACACAACTTTGAACACAATCTGAGAACTGTCTTTTTTATCTCCAAGACTCATCTTTGCCAATGGTGACAGAAATTTTATATTCTGAGTACCTGGACTGTGACTTTCAAAATGGCATATTATTAACAAAGGCTGTGTACTTCTGCTTCCATCTTAAATCAACCAGGATTATAACTCAGATCCTTTTACCTGGCCAGCCACTATTTCCCTCTATCCTTCACAGGAAACTGAGTGCATACCAAACCCTGGCTGCTTCTCTTCCTGGTAAATTAAATGAAGTTGAAGTGACTATGCTCTCTCTGAATAATATAAACAAAATGTTCTGACTTTGATAAGAAAATAAATACAAAATACTGATTATGTTTAGGGATTACACATGAATCTTTGTGCTTCTATTTTAAAAAATGGAAGTTATCCTATTTTCTACTTGGAAATGTGGAATTATTTGGAAAAAAACATGCTAAAGGGTCTCTTTTGGTGAAGTAAGCAAAAGAGGATAACGTGTCTTAGCTACTAAGTTCCCCACGTTAAGTTTTAGGTGAGGAGTTAACTGCACAGATTGCAAATAGCCTGCTCAAGCAGGCTCGGGATTCCTTAGGGCTTTGAAACAATTGCTGACCACAGCAAGTATTGAATAGGCTAAGTTTTGAATTTGTTTATAATTCTCTAGAGGATGAAAAAATGTTATTGTGTTAATTTTGGTCCATAGAGATTTAACTCACTTCTCTTTTCCAAATTTAATACCCTAGAGTAACAATTGGCAGGGAGTTTAGAAAGATATAATTTTAATGAATAAACGGACATAATAATTCTGAAAGCAAGGATCGAGGTTGTATGTAATCCCCTTGTAGTAAAATATTGGACTTTACATATGCCATATATAGAATTTTAAAAGAAAGGAACTCTAAGAAACCTAATTTTAAAAAAATAAACAATTCGTAAATTTATATTTTAAATCTTTCATCCAACCACTCCAAATATATCAGAGCAACTGTTCAATTGTTTTCTGAAGATGTTTTCTATTATTACCAAGATTGTTATGAAGATTACAAAAGGACAAGAGGTTTCTAGAAATTCATGATAAAATTATAGAAGAACTGTTGAGGACATGTTGTGTGGGCTAAAATCAGTCCAAATAAAATTTTTTATGGTGCTCTTGGCTTTAAGTAACTGTGAACATCATAAAGATAATTTGTATAACATAAATTATTACTTAAGTACAGGAAAAAGAAAAGCAATCAGCTGGTAATATTTTAAGAAAACAATGGCTGATAATTCAAATTTTTTCCAGATTTAAACCACATTTGAGATATAGCATGCATATAATTGTTGCCTAGGATGTTCTTGTGCAGAATATCCATAAACTTCTAATGCATAGATAAAATTTCATGAATGATATCCTGTGGAATAAATGATTATATTTTTTAAATAAATGTTACAAAATCAAATCTTTTGGACCATTAATAAATCAATAAAACAAATAAATATAATAGGGTTATAAAAGTACTAATTAATAGTGGTAATCACTCATTCAACAGATATTTATAGTGTGTTGTTATTAAGCTAGGCCTTGGAAGATATGAAAATAAATATCATGATGATCTACCTTCAAGAATGTTGCTAACAAGAAGATAGCATGCATACATAAACAACTATAAAATCAAATAATAAATCTTATCACTGAAAACTTTATGCACTTGTGTTAGAACTGACCCCATACTGCAGCAAAAATCAAAATCCTTCCTACTAACATATTAAGGTGTACTTTTCTTAATATGATGAAAACATTTATTAAAATATCATTCATAAATATGAACATCAAGCAGTGTTTTAATCTAAGTGATTCTACTTGGAATATAGTTAGGTCCATAAGTATTCAACTTTTTAATTTTAATTTTTGTTTTAATTAGTTATACATGACAGTAGAATGCACTTTGAAACATCATATATAATGGAGTATAATTTTGCATTCTTCTGGTTGTACATGATGTAGAATCACACTGGTTGTATAGTTATATATGTAAATAGGGTGATAATGTTGGATTAATTCTGCTTTCTTCCAATCCTCACACCTCCCCCTTCTCCTCAGTCCCCTCTACATAATCTAAAGTAACTCTGTTCTTCCTTATCCTCTCCATTGTGAATTAGCATCTACATATCAGAGAAAACATCCAGCTTTTGATTTTGGGGGATTGGCTTAATTTACTTAGCATGCTATTCTTCAGCTCCATCCATTTACCAGCAAATGCCATCATTTCATTATTCTGTAAGGCTAAATAATATTCCATTGTACATATACATATACCATATATATATACAGTCAGATGTGGAAGGGCACCTAGGTTGGTTTCACAGCTTAGCTATAGTGAATTGAGCTGCTATAAACATTGATGTGTCTGCATCACTATAGTATGCTGATTTTAAGCCCTTTGTGTATAAACTGAGGAGTGGGATAGCTGGGTCAAATGGTGGTTCCATTCCAAGTTTTCTGAGGAATCTCCATACTGCTTTCCCACCAAGGTTGCACCAATACTTTTAAGATCAGTCTCACTGATTATGAAGTCATAATTTTATATTTAAAAATATCAGTTATTTTCTTTTTCTGTTGGAACCCTTTCAAATTATATCTGAATATGACAAGCTACATTGTGAATCTCCTAAAACCCTTTCCAAAGTTTCATTTTCAAATATTATGCCTGTTCTGGTAAAGACATGTTTGAAATAATGCCCAAGATCTCTATACCCTTCTATAATCCCCTTTCCTAGAGGATAGATGGATAGACCTGATGGTATATTACTCCGGCAATTGTTACTTACTAGTATCTCAATTTGATTTATGTAATGTGATTTATAAAAGCATGGACATTTAGGCTGTGTGAATTTATAGAGAGGAAATGATCAGAATGGTTCAGAGAGAAATTCAGATGTATTCTGCATCCTTACTCAGGAAGCCTGATGCACCTTTCCCAAAAGTTTTCAACTACCAGAGTCTTTCTTAATCAGAACCTGGTCTGCCTATTATGTTCCAATTTGCATTCTCCATGTAAGCTCCTGTTGATAGAGACCAACAGAAGCTTAGATTGTATTGGAAATGAAGAAAAAGGAAGATAAAAATTAAACAAATTAAAATAATTAATGGAGAATGTTAACTAGATAAGTAGGCATTTATTTTTTCCTACTATTTTTTCTGAAGGATTTAATTGACATCAAACTCTACATTTACAATAAAAGAAAATTCTGTAGAAAGGAGGAAATATAATGTCCATAATATCAATCAAAAAAAAGAACAAGAAAAGAAAATAAAGTAGTGAAAGTTATTTAATCTAAATACTATAAATAATATTTATTTTGTTGTATTTAAGACATTGATGCTCATACACATGCATGTATACATGCAGGTGGAATGTACATGTGCAGGTGCATGTATAATGCATGTGTATGTATAATGTAATGCAAATCTGGACAAATATGTATTGCCAAATATTTATTGGACTGAATGAATGCTACTTATATACTTGTGTGCATGTGTATATAGTGGGTCTATGTGTATCCATACATTATGCATATATAGAGGGTGCATGTGTATTGGTACAGTGTGCATATAGCATCTATAGAGATAGGCCTCATCATCATGGTTTCACTTGATGAATTTTCTACTTCACCATGGTATAAAAGCAGTACCCATACAGTAGAAATTAGACCTTAAATTTTGAAATTTTATCTTTTCCCAGGATAGTCATATGTACTACAATACATTCTGAGCCATGGCAGCAAGCCTCAGCTCCCGTTTACCCCCATAATCATAACTAATACTGTAGAGCAACACTGTGCTGCTAAGCTATCGTGGTCACAATTTGAGTGTATTAAGTGCATTTTTGACCTGTAATGTTTTCAACTTGAGTTTATCAGTATGTAACCCCATCAAAAGTAAGCATCTGTATAATACACACACACACAAACACATATGAATAGAATACATACACACACACATATATATAGCTATTGTGTGTGACTGTGTATATGAAGGTATTAAACACTTGTGCAAATTACATACAGGGTGGCAAGATAGTATTTGTAAAACAAGTACTCCTGCTGGATTTAATCACCACAAACAATAAGTCTCCTTAAATCTGCTACGAACAGCATTTTGGTGCCTTTTATTAGTGGATATATAAAGATCTCTTTGAATTTTTTAAAATTCATTGCTGCTGCTTTCCTTACAAGTGTTGGTATAGCAATTTTATGACTGACCTACATTTCTCCAGATTACTCTAATACTGTGCCATCCTTCTTTCTGCTAGTGGAAGAATGCACTCGGGCAATAGAGTTGGAAAATTAGTAATTACTTTTTTTCCCTATGACTACAATTGAATACATGCTTTTCCAAATTCCCATTCTGACCAACTGCTCCATTTCTAGGTAAAATAAACCAACTTCTTTGCATTCTTCCTGAATGAGATAGCTATGCTAAACCATCACCCACTACTTCTATACTGTGAATCTAATATCCCTTCACTTGAGGCTGTAACTCTTCTCAAAACCAAGAGACCTTCAAAGAACATGTATCTGTGTCTGTGACAGAAACAAGGAGGGCAAGGCTTTCACCCATGTTTGTATCAGTACAATAGTCAGTGTAAGCCGTACCAGCCAAAAATGTTACTTGCAAACTCTAACCTCAAGTTTTCTGTGGTTTTAGATTACTTTTTAAAATAGATTTATGCTTTTATTTCTTGTTTAGAAAAATAGTACTGAGTAATGATTATGAGGTGCCTGTATATGTGAATATGTGTATTTATATATGCCTGAAAGAAAAGAAATACTTAGGGTCTTCAATGTTTTCCACAGATCCCAAGCAACCTGTGTTTGCATTTGCAATCACTATTTCTAGTAATTGGTTATGCTTATGCGATTGCTTCTTGAGTTTGTCATCTCTCCATTTTTGTTGTTGTTGAAAGAGAATTGTTTTGGTATTACTCTGCTAGAAAAACACACAATTGCTTCATGCTCCCTAGCATACAGCTGTTTAATTTTTACTCAGTACTGAGACTCTTACGAATTGTGAGTTCTCTACTTGAAGATATTCAACAAGAAGAATTACTTTCATATGAACATTATGGGTTTAAGTAGCCTGAAAATCTGGATAAATTTCTATTGGCAAGTATTTACTGGACTGCAGGATTGTTACTTATATACTTGTAATATTATATAGTTTGAAACTAGATGGTCCCCTCTGAACATCATGTTAACATTTGATACACAAGTTAACAGTGTTGAGAGGTAGTGGGACCATCAGGAGCTGATGAGGTCATTAAGAATTAGTGCCTTTCTCATAGGAATTGGTTTGTTTCCATGAAAGCAAGTACTTATAAAACAAGGGTGCCATTCAGGTTTTCTCTTTTCTCCATGCAGTATTCATATATGCTCCGTTGTTCCTCTGCTTTCTTACCATTTTATGATACAAGATGAGGCCCTCACCAGATCATGAAAAGGTACTAGCACCAGGTTTAGACTTCCTAACATACAGAACCAAGAAACAAAATAAATCTCTATTCTTTATAATTAACCCAGTATCCAGTATGATATTATAGCTACAAAAAAATGAAAAGGAACTCCACCAAATATCTATAATAAGCAAACAATTACTACAACAGGTATTTAACAATCACTTATTAGAGAATGCAAATTCAAGTCTGAAAGAATTTCTATTATATATCAGATATAATACCTAACTCTAGAATGACTAAAGCTTTCAAGTGTTAATCAGGCTATGGAACAAACAAAAACCTCAATCAAACACTGCTGCCTGGAATGTAAAATGCTATAAACATTTTGCAAAATTCTACAAGTTTCTTAAAAATTTAAACATACACCTATCATGCACCCTAACTAACCCATTACTCGATATTTACCTGAGAGACATAAAAGCATATATTCATAGAAGACTTTTACATGAATGTTTATAGAAGTATAATTTTTAACAACTTCAACATGGAAATAATAGCATCTATCAACATGTGAAAAGGTAAAAGTTTGGAATATGCACACAGTAGGAAATTAATAATAAAAATGAATGAATACATAAATATTCATGAATAAATCTTAAAATAATATAGTGTGGAAAATATATACAAAATAAATATAATGCATAGACTGCATGATTCTACTTTTATGAAGTTCTAGAAAATCCAAATTAGTTTATATTGATAGCAAACAGATCATTGATTACTTTGGGATTAGGAGGTAAAGGAAGGATTAGATGTTACCAGAAGAGGATGAGCAAGGAATGTCAAAGAAGCACAGGACCTTTTCGAAGTGACCCATGTTCATCATCTTAATTGAACTCTTGTCATGTAAAAATTGTGATATGCCAATTATACCTCAATAGATTCGTGAGAAGGGGGGATACTCTGAAAAGTGTTATTTTTCAGAATCAATTGGACATTGCCTTCTGAGTTTCCATCTTGCTCAAACAAAGCTAAAGTGTGTTTAGCATTACTTATGTAAATTATCAACCTCAAGTGCTCCAAAGATGAAGACAAATGAAGCATTTTCAGAATTTTTAGAATCATTTCTGGAATATACTCCTCGGATTAGAAGCTCTCAATTAGTAGCTGGCCAGTCTTTAGACAAATATTCTGTTTTAGAAGAACAAACTCCCCCACAAAATAGATTCATACAAGCAAACATGCACACCCACACACCAACTCACCCACACACTATCTATTCTTTGTCAATGCCTAGATATTTTAAAGCAAGTCATAAAACAACCATCAGGCATTACCTAATTTATCTTAGTCTTGTTTTCCATTTTAGTGAAAAATAATGAGAGTGGAGATTGAAGGCACCCAGCACTTGCCTGCTTTCCCATAGGTTAGAATCAAAATGACACAATTGTAATTGCTTGTTGAGGTAAGCAGTTGTGGGAGCATGCTGGAATACAGTGGAGGAGACACACAGACTTAAGGAATCCCAGAGATTCTGAATAGTGGAAGACCCGGAGAAAGGGTACCAAGCACAAACCATAGCTCTGCAGGGATAAGAAGAGCTTACCCTTGGAGGGAAAAGAGTTGGAGAGGGAGACCAAGTGAGCTTCACTTCGTGGGATAGGGCACCCTACATCATATTGAGACCCCAAAGACAATGTAACTCTGCTGGCTTGGGGAGCAGCCACCTCAACAGTCTGAGCTAGGGAGAGGATACAACATAACCACTGAAAATTCCATGTGGTGGGAAACCAGACAGTGATGCAGAGGAGAAAACAAAGGGCACTTCCCTTTGAAATTGGTGTTTCGGGAGTCTAGCAGTCAGAGAAAGGGGAAGTTAACATTCCAGCAAGATTTTACTACAGGAGCCAAATTTAATGGAATCATGGATAGTGGTCTCACTGGGTACTGTTGTCCTTCACATGCAGAGTATGACTTTTTTACTCCAATGCTGCTCTCCATGCATGGTGCAATAAGTGATAAACAGAAGAATTAGAATTAGCCACATTCACAGAATATGTAGCCCAAAGGGCTTAGGAGAAAATCTTTATAGAGTTCTCCAATCTATTCTTAGGTTGCTGACAATTGTGGTACCTTGGTAATCCCTTGCTTGAAGCATGCAGCCCAAGAAAATCTACACTTAGGAGCTGAATATTCTGTTAAGTAGTTCCAGTGAGCAAAGATGCTGAGAGGAATTACAAGCAGCTTCAAGAATAAATTACTACAATATTCATCAAGGCAGCATCACAAAAGAAAGATTAGGGTACAATTAATACCCTGAATGGCTGTGTCCACATAGCTCACAATCTAAGACTGGAAGAGAAGCTATTATAATCATCAATTATGAACATTTTCTCTCACATCTCTACATACTAGTACCTTAGTGAGGAAGATATTTTATGTGTTCTTAATACTTTCAGTGTTGCTAGGGTTTTCCTTGTTTTGTTTTTTCTTTATATTAATTTTCAATGTTTCCCTTTTCTTTTCTTTTTACTTTTTGTTTGCATTCTATTTAAAAAATTGTTTCTAAAAATTCTGTAACTTTTAATTTTATTATATGCTATTTTCCCTGTTTTTGTAGCCATTTTAATTGCTGTTGATATTGTTTTTATTGCATTTTTAATTTTACTTTTTCTTAATTTTTTTTCTTTCTTTTTACTTTTATCCTTCTTTCTTCTCTTCCCAAGATCATATTATAGTCAATTCACCCAAAATACAGAAGAAAGCATATTAGCAGCTACAAGGGAAAATCAGCATGCCCCATTTAAGAATAAATTATTAGAACCACAGCATATTTTTCAGCAGAAACTTTAAAACCAGGAGAGCATGTAATGATTTATTTTAAATTTTTGAAGGAAAATAATTGCCAATAAAGATTATTAAATATCTACCAGTAAGGTTATCCTTCAGAATTAAATCAGAAATAAATACCTTCCAAGGTAAGCATAACTAAATTCATAACCACTAGACCAGCATTACAGAAGATAAATAAGACCCTTCTACAGCCAGATGATGAAGAAGATGAGCACAATTGTGACAGTATTGGCAAGAATAAACCTCACTTGAAGAGTAGACACACAAAGGAAAAATCAAAGAATCAAACATCATAAAAAATAAACCATCAAATTTCTAAGATGAACAAGATTGGAAGAAATGAACATAGGAGATTCAAAACAACCAAAGAAAGTTAGCAAAATGAGAGAACAACTTCACAACTTTCAATAATAACCCTGAATGGAAATGGTCTTAATTAACCCAGTAAAGATACAGACTGAAAGATTAACTTAAAAAACAAGACCCAACAATTTTCTGTCTGCAAGAAACTCTATGCAACTTCAAAGACATTCAGAAAGTGAAAATGAAATAATGGGAAAAGATACTCTAAGAAAAAGTAACTGAAAGCAATCAGGAATAGAAATACTTATATCTGACACAATATATTTTAAGGCACAACCTGATAAGTTAAAGGTCATTACATATTGATCAAAGGATAGTTCATTAAAAAGATATAATGATAATTAGTATATATTCCTCAAACATTGGAACACCCAATTTTAACCCTAATACAGAGGAACAAAATCAATAGGAAGTATGATTATAAAAAGGGAATTTATTATGTTGGTGTACACAACCATAAGCTGGATAGTCACAATTACTGTCTGCAGGCTGGAGAGCTGCAGAAACCAGTAGCTGCACAGCCCAGAAGCTGAAGCCTCAGAACAAAAGTGACCAACAGTGCTACCCCAGTCAAAGACTGAAGGCTTTCAGAAACTCCCTGGAGAATCACTGGCAGAGTCAGTCTACTTTGGAAGAGTAAGAAAGCAAGAGTTCCATGTCCTCAGCAGCAATCAAGAACCTGCTCAAGAATTGAGCTTGCATATGCAGCTGCTGCTTCCTTGTTCTTTCAAATTTATCCCATCCAAGCCACCATCCAATTGGATGGTGTTACCTATACATAGGGAGAGTCTCCACTGCAATTCACTATCCCACCTGTCAGTCATTCCTAGATACACCCTCTTTGACATACAAAAAAGACTCAATCTTTGGTACATCTTAATCCAATCAAGTTGACGATTCAATTTTTTTTAAAAAAAAAACAAACCAAACAGTACTGGATATAAAGGGAGATATAAGCCACTATACAATAAGAGTGAATGACTTTAAAAATCCACTCTTGCAAATAGATCAATCGTCTGGGCAAAATGTCAATGAAGAAACATCAGAGTTAAATTTCAGTACAGACCAAGAGGACTTAACATATATCTACATAATATTTAATTCTCAAACTAAATACACATTCTTTTCATCATTACATTGAATTTTTTCTATAACAGACCACATATAAGGGCATGAATAATAGAATTAATCTTTTGCATTATCAGATAACATTAAAATAAAACTAAAAATCAACATCAAGATAAACTACTGAAATTACATAAATATGTGGAGATCAACAACATGCTTTTGATTGAACACTAAGTCATGCAAGAAATCATAGAGGGAATTTAAACAATCCTAGAATCAAATAAAAATGGAAATACAACATACCAGAAGGTATTGGATGCAGCAGAAGCAACCCTAAAGGGGAAATTTATAGCAATGAGTGCTACCATTAAAGAGAAATATAGATGAGAGAGATAGATCAAAAAAAATAATCTAATAAGTCATCTCAATCTCTATTAAACCCAATATTTTAGTCAGCTTTTTGCCTCTGTGACCAAAATACCTGACAAGAACAATTAAAAGAGAACAAGTTTATTGGTGGCTCATGGTTTCAGGGGGCTCATGGTTTCAGAGGTCTCAGTCCATAAGTTCCCTGGGCTCACGGTGATGCAAAACCTCATGGCAGAAGAATGTGGTGGAAGAAAGTGGCTCAGAACCTTTCACCAGGAAGAGGAGAGAGAGAGAGAGAGAGAGAGAGAGAGAGAGAGAGAGAGAGAGAGAGAGAGAGATAGATTTTCCCTTCACCATAGACACAATATATATCCCAGAGGCAAGCCCCCAATGATCCACCTCCTCCAGCCACATCCTACCTGGATACAGTTACCACTCAGTTTATCCCTCTCAGAGGATAAATGTACTGATTAGGTAAAGGCTTCCATAACCTGATCCTTTCACATATTAGCTTTCTTACATTGACTCACCCATAAGTAAGGTAACACTGGCTTCACACATTTGGAGGTTCATCTCATATCTAAACCATAATACTTAATATCAGGAGAAGGAAAGAGATAATAATAATAATAACAATAGTAATAATAATAATTCCATTAAAATTAAATAGAGATTAAAATAACAATTTGAAAAATCAATTTAAAAAGAGTTATATCTATGGAAAGATAAAATTTGCAAACCTTTAACTAAGCTAACCAAAAGAAAAAGGGAGAATATACAAATAATTAAAATTAGAGATGAAAAGGAAGGTACAACAGATACCACTGAAATTCCAAGCATTGCTAGAAAATATTCTGAAAAACGGTATGCCAATAAATTAGAAAATGAAATGGATACATTTTTGGACACATATAACCCACAAAATGTAAAACAAGAAAAAAATACAAAACACAAATAGATCAATAACATGTAAGGAGATTGAAGCAATAAAAAGTGTCCCAACATATAAAAGCACAGTACCAAATGAATTCACTGCTAAGTTTTACTAGACTTTTAAAGAATTGAAACTAATGCTCCTCAAACTATTCCAAAAAAATAGAAAGGGAAGAAACTCTTCCAAAATCATCTTATGAAGCCAGTATTACCCTACTAACAAAACCAGATATTTACATAATATAAGAAAGGAAAACTATGGAACAACAACCCTGACAAAGATAGATACAAGTCCTCAATAAAATGCTTGCAAATTGAATTCAATAACACATTAAAAAGATAAAATACCATCATATGGGTTTCATTACAGGAATGCAAGCATAGTTCAACATAAGCAAGTTGATAAATGCTTTATAATTCATAAGTGGAATCAAATATAAAACATCATATGATCATTTCAATAGATAGAGAAAAAGCATTTGATAAAATTCAACATCCCTTTGAAATAAAAGCATAGAATAAATGTTATAAAATGATTCATGTCTCAACATAATAAAAGCTACTTATAACTAACCCTTAGCCAGCATCATACTGTATTTGGAAGAACTAAAAAAAAAATCCTTTAATATAAGGAAAAATTCAAGGGTATGCACTCTCACCACCCACTTTTAATATAATTCTTAAAAATTTAGCCAGAACAATTAGTCAACAGAAAGACAAAAATGAGATACGAATAGAAATGGAGAAAGTTAATTTATACCATGGTTGTGATTTGATTCTATACTTGGAAAACACTAAAGACTGCACCAAAAGACTCTTGTAACTAATAAATTTAGTAAAATAATAGGCTGCAAAATCAACATACAAAAATCTGTAGCTTTTCTATAAATCAATAATGAACTTGATGACAAGGAAATTAGCAAATCACTCTCATTAACAATAGTCTCAAAAATAAAAAAAAAATAGAATTCCTAAGAATAAACCTTTCTAAAATGGTAAAAGATTTCTAAAATGAAATTTCAAAACACTTAAGAAA
Organism: Spermophilus citellus; assembly: GCF_964194105.1. Lineage (NCBI taxonomy): Eukaryota > Metazoa > Chordata > Mammalia > Rodentia > Sciuridae > Spermophilus > Spermophilus citellus. The sequence continues at coordinate 107,795,896 of NC_138182.1, forward strand.
GAAATTGAAGAATATACTGGAAGATCTTCATGGATGGATGGGGGAATGAATATTGTTATAATGTACAACTACACAGAGTGATCTACAGATTCAGTGAATATTTCATCAAAATGTTAATAAATTTCTCCACGGTATTAGAAAACCAATCCTAAAATTCATATGAAATCATAAAATACTCAAATTAACCAAAATGAATGGGCAATGCTGGAGGCATCTCTATACCTTATTCAAAAACATTCTGCAGAGCCATTTTAACAAATTAGCATGGTAATGACATAAATATAGGCAATAAGACCAGTGGAACAGAATAGATGATACAGAAATAAATCCATGCACCTACAACTGATTCCCAATGTAGGTACCAAAATCATAAATTAGAGGAAAGACAGGCTCTTCCACAAATGGTGCTGGAAAATTTGGTTACCAACATGCATAATATTGAACCCACAGCATAGGAAGCAATTGGAGAGTAAAGAGATCTCTGTGAGAATGGGAGACAACCTTTGAAGGTTCTTCATCTAACATTGGGTTAGCATCTAGAATGTATGAAAACTAATAATAATAATAATAATAATAATAATAATCAAAAAGAAGTATCCAATTCAAAAGATAGGATAATGATCTGGAAAAAAAGCAACAACAACAAAACATTTCTCAAAAGAAGAAATATAAATGGCCAATAAACATGAAAATAATTCTCAAATCTTTAGACATCAGGAAAACTCAAATCAAAATTGCACAGAGATTCCACCTGTGAAATCAAAGGAGATAATGTGTATAAAGCACAAGTGCATAACTATTAGTGTCTGTTTCTACTTAATAGGGAGTGAATTGCTTTATGGCCTCATGAATTATTCTCCTTCTTCCCTACCTATTCTGGGAGTTTCAGTGTTGTCCAAGGTTTTCTTCTGTGGCTTCAGTGGGAACTATAAATAGTGAGCAGAGGTTTGAAAGATTTCTTTCAGTCTTTTTATCTCACACATAGGAGAGATTGCTGCTTCTATTATAATATGTTCTAAAGGAGACAATAGGGAGATTTTATTTTTATAGCCCAGTAATTTTCAACCTGAATGAATCAAATGGGGAATTTTGAAAATGCCTGTCACTGGGTTCTATCCCAGACTATAAGATCTCTGAGGGTGTGCCCTGGCATCCTTCTTTTGAAAAGCATTAGAGGAATTTCTAATGACAAGTGAAAGCTGAGAATGAACAGGAATATTTTGTATTAGGAACTTTACTGCTGAACTAAACTAGTATGCCAAATACAACTAGGAAATTAGAAATTTCCTCTTTCCATAGAGAAGGATACGTGCACTCAAATACACACATGCTCTAATGATTTTTTTTTAAAAAAACTTAATATCAATGAAGTATTGTGCTAATTTTACTATTTTCAACCAATATTTTCTTATTTTTTTCTTTTCTTCTTCTTTTCTTTTCTATTTTCTTTTTCTTTTTTTTTTTTTTTTTTGGTACTGAGGATTGAACCCAGGGACACTCAACCACTGAGCTGTAGACCAGCCCTATTTTGTATTTTATTTAGAGACAAGGTCTCACTGAGTTGCATAACACCTCACTTTTGCTGAGGCTGCCTTTGAACCTGCAATCCTCCTGTCTCACCATCCAAAGCTGTTGGAATTAAAGGTGTGCCCCACCATGCACTATTTTTCTTGCCAATAAATTTGTGTTTTCCTGACATTTCCTGCTCACTATTTATTCTATAAGTTACTTAAGTGTTCTAAAGAGATAACAACAGGTATAGTATATCCAGTCTTTTTTTTCACAATATGTGTTAAAGCATTTATAAAATATATTAAACTGTTCTAACTGTGAGTAAATCAACTCCAAACCAAAATTAAATCAAGAGGAATCAAGCCTGGTTACTGGTAGCCAAAGTTAGCCATTCCACTTAATTCAGAGAGAAAGCATCTCCAAGGCAACAAAACATAAAAGTACCCAAAAGTTTGACTTTGTTTGCTATGATCTGAATGTTGCCACCACCCAAATATATAGTTTAAAATATTAACCCCAAGGTAATGATATTAGAAGGCAGGACTTCCAAGAGGTAATTAAATTATTAGGGTGGAATTCTCAGGAATACAATTAGTGTCCTTATGAAATGGCCCCCAGAAAACATCTGGCTGTTTCTACGATGGGAGGACACAACTAGAAGGTGACATCCATGAACCAGAAAGAGACTGTGCCAGATAATGAAGCTACAAGTTCATTGATCTTGGACTTATCAGCTTCCAGAAGTGTGAGAAATAAATTTCTGAGTTTATAGACTACCCAATATGTGATATTTTGCTGTATTATCCAGAATAAACTAATATAATATAGACTGGAGTCAACATCATGAATTGCACAGTGGAAAAAAAAAGAACAAAACAAAAGGAAATTAATTCCAAAGACTAAATTAGTATAGATAACTGAAGCTGTGATCACAGTTATTACAATCTATAGAAATAATCACTGGTATGCTGAGACTTAATTTTAGAAGTTGATAAATAAACTCAACTTTAGTTAAGATAGTAAAAAACATACATATTTGTGTTTGGCACTTTGCATATGTTGTAGCTGTTCCTGCTCTTCATTTGCCTATTTGACCTAAAGCTGTGGCCCAAAGACATTATCCGTTATTGAAGTTGTGGTGAAGTGAATTAGTGTAAGCACTCCTGGGCTCAGTGACATGAATGACTGCTTTCAACAATAAGAAGCACTGTAATTATTCTCTGTAAAGATGCAAAATCCAGCAAACTGATACATTTTTTTTCTCAATCAATAGTTCATTAGAATTATACAGTGGAGAATTGCAAAAGAAAGCTTATAATGAGACACTAACTTCTTTTCACTGTGAATCTAACCTCACTGGTAGCCTTAGAAGACAGATCATCATTAAAACTTCAGTCATAAATATTCTAGTAATATTTTTCCTTTGGGCATTGCCAGAATTATCTCATGCATCCCTTCTTCTCCACTTTGCATGTCTTTGAATGTTTGCAATAATTACCAATTTGTTTCTCTCCATAGGAGTATCTCTGTAAGTGAACACATTCATATTTCTCTGTTTCTGCCATGATTTATTATCTCCATGTTCCTATGACCACATCTAGGTCTGTGTGTAATTTTTTGCATAAAGGAACTATCAATATATCTATGTGTATATGATTTGTGCATATATTTGTACATTATGTATGTAAAAGTGACATCTGATAAATAGCCCAATCAAGGCTGATCCAGTGGGATTGTAGAGAATTTCAGATGATAATTACTCATAAGGGCATTTACAAATTCTAGGGCTATAGTGTACTTTGTAGTATCTGACCACTTGTGAGTATATCATGAATTGAATAGAGAGTCTGGCTCTCTCTGTCCAGTGCTAAAGCACCTTTTTACCTCAGTTAGGACATTTGACTATTGGAAAGATTTTGATAATTTTATTTAGTTTTTAAATGTTAAGATAGCTAGTAGGAAACAAATTCTAGAGCTCATTAGATTTGTGTTCCAATTATTGATTTCCCATTTTCTTGACAGCTTTGATTGACTGAGCTATTTATATCAGATATAAGTAAAACAATCCCTCAAATAAAACAGTTGTGCTACATGCCCTGTAAATGCATGCACATAGCTCTATAGAATGTTGATACCATCAGTGACTACATATGTGACTTTGAGAAATTCATGGGAAATCCCTGAACCTCAACTTCCTCATCTGTGTAATGACTACAGTCAGTAATCTAATATCTACTAATCAGAGTGAGGAACAATAGTGCAA